>NC_141352.1:7741355-7833855 GCF_057382095.1 Aulonocara sp. 'chitande type north' Nkhata Bay | reverse complement strand
GCCAACGGTAGAGATTTTGACTATACCGCTCTACCGCGATAGCGCATGTTGATGGTGTCATCAAGCTGCGCTTGTTTCGATCAAAAGCATTGCAGCAGCCGCAAACAATATCATCTGTACATGCTGCCAGGCGACAGTAAAAGCAAAGAGACGAAGCACGTTTTGGAATATGAGGAAAGCCAGAAACTGTGCTTCCTCCACTTCTGTACCATTGATTCATTAATGCTGTATTCTAACACAGCTGCTCTATTCCCGTGTTGTTGCAGTATATTAATGACTAACCTCGTATTGTGGATGGATTATCTCAGTTGTTCTGACTGAAGTTTGGTCCGTTTACAGCATCCTACCATGCGATTGCATTTGTCTCTAACCATCAGGAACCTTCACGTTAACTTTTATCGAGTGGAAAAAAGTTAGCGTTCATCCTCCAGCTTCACTGTGTTTATTATGCTAACATAGCTGTGTAGCTAGCGCTCACATAGCACATCATTATATAGCAGCTAGCCCAACTTCAGTAACCCTACAAACGTCACTGCTGTTTAGTTTTCTGTCTTCATTCATGTTTGAAGTGACAGCAGAGCTGTACGTTTGAATTTTTCAGAAATCTCTCAGTCAGAACATGCTATATCATGTTTAGGTGGAAGCTAGCGAGCTAACTTCCTGCTAACTTCTAACTCCGTTAAATTTAATGAATCCTGTTTTCATGGATGCCTGGATGTTAAACTTCATAGTTACACCTGGTAAAGCTGCAACACTGATCATTTTATTAAAGATGAAAGAATTTAGACAGTTTGTAACTCTCAGTGATGCTGCAGTGTTCGTTTGGCTTTGGGACCTGAAGCAGACGGAGTTTAGGACCCAGATTACTCCGCAAGGCTCCTGACTACGGTAGCTGTAATGGTCCAACAATCCATCAAGCGGTGCGGCTTCGTAGCTTAGCAAAGTCGTAAACATTTTTTGACAGATTTGTGAGCGCCGTGTAGCACATAAAATCGGTTCGAGGTCAGTAAGCACAACCAGAATTCATACATAAGGCGCTCTGTCGATTTTTGAGAAAATTAAAGGATTTTAAGTGTGCCTTATAGTGTGTTAAATATGTTACACACAAGAAAAGAATATATCGCGATATATATCGTTACAGCACATGCTTCAAATTATACCGTGATATGGATTTTAGGCCATATTGCCCAGCCCTACTCCACTCAACCACAGACGGAGGATGAGTGTCGTCACTGACCTGTGGCTCGGAGAACACTTCTTGAATGCTGTTGATTGGCCCAACTGGAACACCTGAGCCCTTGAACTTCTTCAGCCAATCAGCCGTGGTCTCCTGCAGGAACCTGACAGACAGATGAAGAGGATAACGTTTACCTAAAACATGTTCTGATTGGTCAAACTGTCCTGTCTCTTCATCACTGTTCTAATGAAGGACCTCAGGGCTCCCGATGATGATGACAGTGAACAACTTGGCAACCACGTGGAAGAAGAACTCTTTTTCAACAGGAAGAGACACCTGACAGACACCTCCCAGTGTGTGTGTACCTCTGTGACAGTGTGTGTGTGTGTGTGTGTGTGTGTGTGTGTGTGTGTGTGCGCGTGTGTGTGTACCTCTGTGACAGTGTGTGTGTGTGTGTGTGTGTGTGTGTGTGTGTGTGTACCTCTGTGACAATGTGTGCATGTGTGCGTACCTCTGTGACAGTGTGTGTGTGCGCGTGTGTGTGTACCTCTGTGACAGTGTGTGTGTGTGTGTGTGTGTGTGTGTGTGTGTGTGTACCTCTGTGACAATGTGTGCATGTGTGTGTACCTCTGTGACAGTGTGTGTGTGTGTGTGTGTGTGTGTGTGTGTGTGCGCGCGTGTGTGTACCTCTGTGACAGTGTGTGTGTGTGTGTGTGTGTGTGTGTGTGTGTGTGTACCTCTGTGACAATGTGTGCATGTGTGCGTACCTCTGTGACAGTGTGTGTGTGCGTGTGTACCTCTGTGACAGTGTGTGTGTGCGTATGTGTGTGTGTGCGCGTGTGTGTACCTCTGTGACAGTGTGTGTGTGTGTACCTCTGTGACAGTGTGTGTGTGCGTGTGTGCGTACCTCTGTGACAGTGTGTGTGTGAGTATGTGTGTGTGTGCGCGTGTGTGTACCTCTGTGACAGTGTGTGTGTGCGTGTGTGCGTACCTCTGTGACAGTGTGTGTGTGTGTGTGTGTGTACCTCTGTGACAGTGTGTGTGTGCGTGTGTACCTCTGTGACAGTGTGTGTGTGCGTATGTGTGTGTGTGCGCGTGTGTGTACCTCTGTGACAGTGTGTGCGTGTGTGTGTACCTCTGTGACAGTGTGTGTGTGCGCGTGTGTGTACCTCTGTGACAGTGTGTGTGTGTGTACCTCTGTGACAGTGTGTGTGTGTGTGTGTGTACCTCTGTGACAGTGTGTGTGTGCGTGTGTGTGTGTGTGCGCGTGTGTGTACCTCTGTGACAGTGTGTGTGTGTGTGTGTGTACCTCTGTGACAGTGTGTGTGTGCGTATGTGTGTGTGTGCGCGTGTGTGTACCTCTGTGACAGTGTGTGTGTGTGTGTGTACCTCTGTGACAGTGTGTGTGTGTGTACCTCTGTGACAGTGTGTGTGTGCGTATGTGTGTGTGTGCGCGTGTGTGTACCTCTGTGACAGTGTGTGCGCGTGTGTGTACCTCTGTGACAGTGTGTGTGTGTGTGTGTGTGTACCTCTGTGACAGTGTGTGTGTGTGTACCTCTGTGACAGTGTGTGTGTGCGTATGTGTGTGTGTGTGTGTGTGTGTACCTCTGTGACAGTGTGTGCAGCAGCTGTTTGCGGTTCTCGACTCTCAGCTTGTTGCTTTTGTACTTGGGCTCCTCCGTCAGCTCCGTCAGCTCCATGACCTGCAGATTTCCACAGACAGCAGAGAGTGAGTGGGAGAAACATTCTTCAAGCCAGCTGTTTCCGTGGTAGCATGTCTGTGTCCGTACAGGTAAACGGACTCACCTGGCAGACTCGGACAAACTGCTTTTCATTGCCCGCAGCCACAACGATGTGCCCGTCTTTGGTTTTGAAGCCCTGAAAGAAAAACACACAACATGAACACAGCGACGTTTCAGTCTGATAGAAACCTCTGACAGCACGCTCACAACCGCACACGTCTAACCTCTGACAGGCTCTTACATTCACGTCCATACCTCTGCTCAGCTTGTGTATAATCCAAAATGATGAAGCATGAATATTACTGCAGCTAGACTTCCTCCAACATAAATATGAACGTGTTTTCTCTTGTGCGGAAGTTGAACGCGCTCCCCTCCATCTCTTCACAGGTTACTGCATGAGTGATGTGGGCACCGCCTTAAAGCTGATGGGACACCTCTGACTTCACGTCTGCTCAGCTTTTGTTTTTCACAGGTTCAAAGTGAAAAGACGCTGGGACAGCCTGGCTGACTGAGCTGGACTTCAACAACTACATCGATGTGCTTCAGGTCAGGGTTTTTTCACTGCAGTGCAACATGTTTGTGTTGTGCTGCAGATGGCAGAGCACGAGAGAAGAGCAGAAACTCGATACACTAACACACGATCAAAGAAATAAGTTTCAGGACTCCGGTAGAACAACTTCCCAGGACTTTAGGAAGTTCTGAAGCAGCAGACGCTGACTTTGTGCTGCCGACTGTGGGGAATAAAATCATTTTCATTAAGTCGATGCTTCCCAGCAGGTAGATATGAAATTTACTCTGATTAAATAAAAGGTGGTGAGATCATGAAGGATCAGCGTTAATAACCCGAAGCCCACCAGAGGAAACCTCCTCAAAAGGCCAGCCGATGGAGGCCTTCCTCCTCCTCTAATCTCCCCGCTCATCTTCTCCTCCTCTTCCTCGCTCACTGAAGTGCCTGTAATAAAAACTCTTCACCACATGAAAGCAGCAGCAGAGCAGCTGTCATACATCACAGCGCACACACTCGGCGGCGGCCACGTCCCGCTGCGCTGTGTATGCATTCAGACCACTAACCCCTCAGTCACACTGCTGCTTCGGTTTCATCTCACCCTCCAGGGAATTGTGGGTAATGCAGTCCACACAGGGCTGCGATGGGACATTCACCCACAAAACCTCAAACAGTCCTCAGAGAGGTCGCAGCGGGCGGCTTCTGCCCCCTGCTGGCTGCAGACCTGAAGCTGCTGACCTTCACATATTTACATTTTTTAATTTTTAGGCTCCTCCAGCTGCTAGTTTTAGTTTCAAAGGACATTTCCTGATGTTCCACAGTCGCTGCTTTCATCTACTGCACATGTGCCAAACACTGCAGTTCCCCTGATGTCCACCAGAGGCTCCGGCAGCGAGCCAGTCCCCTTAAAACGTTGGAGCAGAAATAAACACGTTTACAGCCTGACACACAAACTGTTTGTTTACTCACCTGTTTAAGTTGTGTAAAGTTTGCATTATTGGGGGCGTGGCTTCTTTGACTGACAGGTAGATGCTACCGCATGTGGTTTCCGAGGCTAATTGGCAAAAAGAAACTGATGGGGTTGCTAGCACCATCCAGCGTGCTGAGTCAACATCACCCAGGTTTGGATTGGTCCGTGTTGAACCAGCACGGTGTGTTCGGTTTATTTCACAGCCCAGTGCATCATGTCTGTGCATCTCTCCAGCCGGGACAGCCGATGTTTGTCTGAGCACCTTTGACTTTGGTATTTATCGACTATCTGTAAGAAATGGTGCTTTAACATGTCTGTGTGAACTAGAATTTATTAGAAGTTTCTTTCATGTGCGGTCTTGTTTTCATTGTTTGAAGTTTTATCCTAACACAAATGTAAATTCAGAATTAGATTCCACAGTGTGGACACGCTGTAGCTCTGAGTGCAGCTGTAGTCCTGGAAGTCCTGCTTCTCCGACAACTCGTCTGCAGACAGATTATCGTCCGAGTTCAACCTCCGATCCTCTGAAGTCTCCTCTCTGGCACGGCGGATGTCTCTGTTTTTTTGAAATTGAACCATCTCAGAAATCAGATGTGAACTTAAAAAGCGTCGACAGGGGAACGGATGGCTTCTTCAGCTCTAACATCTTCCTCGCAAAGCCGCAACCACAACACCAGTAATTCTGTTGTTCCGACTGTCATGATCTCCGGAGAACTCGTCGGCTCCGCTTTCATCTCTGGCGGCTTTGGGGGTGGGAGGAGGGTGAGGGAACGCTCCATTGTGGGTAAGCCGGTTCACACGAGGATTAAAACAGTGTCGGACGATAAAGCTGCGGCTGGTTAGAGATGGTGACCACAAGAATCGAGCCGCCAGAGGAAGGAGAAAACATCACGCACTGTGTGTGTGTGTGTGTGTGTGTGTGTGTGTGTGTGTGTGTGTGTGTGTGTGTGTGTGTGTGTGTGTGTGTGTGTGTGTGCGCGCGTCCACATGTGAGTCATGACCCTCCATAATAACAGCAACATCTCCCTCAGGCTGAGTCAGTAATGTGAAGCAGACTGACGGCGGATAGAAAACACGAGTGAATGTGAAGAAGTTCTTTATTTATTCATTTCTACTTATCTGACAGTAATAACAGTTAATGGTTCATTTTATTGAAATGAGTTCCAGGAACCCGAAATGAAGAAAACATCAGAGTTAAGGACTTTTAAAGATTCAGGTGGCTGGATCGAGCAGGGTCCGAGCGTGGGGTCAGGTTCAGTTACAGCTGAATGTTAAATCTGAGGGTTATCTTCCTGTTTTACAAACCCCAGCCAGGGTTTGAGCCGTCACTGAGGAAGCTTCATGCCAAAGAAATCAGTTTAGACTTTAGAAGAATTTAATGCTCACAAAGACAAACATACAAAGTTGTCTCGGCTTTTCCATGTGTGAAGGACTGCAGAGGGAAGCATCATCAAGAAATCCAAAGACTGTCACCGAGAACAGACCGGGCAGAACCAAGCAAAGATTTCAAAACAAGTGAGTCTAAAGAGCCCAGAACCACTGAAGAGACACTCGTGGATGACTCAGCCGAGTCGGGAATCGCACAGGGATGCACTGAGAGGCTGCAGACCGGGAAATAGTCCACTTCTGCATGTCGCACTGAGGTATGCTGACTCTATGCAGATTCTACAGACTGCAGTGTACTTTGGTCAGATCAGATGAAAGCAGAGCTTCGTGCACAGAGTTTGGAGAAAGGAGACGGGCTACGACCCAAAGGAGCATCCCCACAGTGAAGCACAGTGGTGGCAGTATGTTCTGGTGACAATTCAGTGTCTGGGAATCTCATCGAGGTGGGAGGAATGATGAAGATAGAAGGATGTGTGATCGCTCAGGAGACGACTGCAGGCTGTTACCCAGCAAACAGGACACACTGCTGACCGTTAGCATCAGGGAAGCTAATAAGTTTTTGTGAAATCATTTTGTTTTTGCGTGCAAAGTAAAATAATCTAAGCAAACAAAATAAAACTGGCATGTTTTAGAAACACTTTTAAAAGTAGTCAGACAGCAAAAACAATACAAAGAACTGCAACACGTTAAAGAGACACGAGCCTGATCCAAGTCAACGCATCGTAACTTTAAGACCTACCACAGAGCCAAGTCTGCCAGAGCTTATCTTTATATTTTACATGCTGTGGAGCCATTTTTGGGAGCATTTCAAGTTGCTATACATCAATACAACCATTATAGCCCCAATTTTATTAATATTTATGCTTTAAGTTCATAGAAACTACATAAATTGCAAAACAGTGCAATAAACTACAAAAAAAAAATTGAAAATCATTTTTGTTTTTATTTGCATATATTTCCAGTTTTATTCCTCAAAACTGTAAATACAAAAAAGTTGCACAAAATAGTTTCTAGCCACAGGAAATTTATTTTGAGTGTCTTCAAAGTTTTATTTTTGAGATACACCAATTTTTATGCCCTGCAGGGAAAACCAAAATAAATATTATAATGCTAATTTGCAAAAAAACAGCGTGTGCATGAAAATAAACTATTTCCAGCAGTGCAGTTTGAGTTCTAAGCATCCCAGAAACTATTCAGGAAAGCTAAAAGTCAAGCATGACTTATAAAAACACCAGTATAGGCTTATAAGGCCCTGAAAGTAAAAAACTACATTTTCCGTGAAAATGATGTCACTTCCGGTTTCGGGCAGGTCATGGCGGACACGCGATAGTTTGCGCTGGCGTCTATTCCAACGTAGGAGGTGTTATGAACAGCTGATCGGATCGGCAAAGCGTGTTTCTGGAATATTATGTTTATGTTGCTGCAAATACTTTTTACGAAATTTTGCAAAGCTATATGTGGAAGGAAACCGTGACCGAGCACAAGCTGATGGCATAAGATGTAAGTACAACTCCTCCGGTTTCATATGCAACTAAAATTATTGCGCTAGCTTATGTGGTTCCAGTTGTACAGGGATTTAAAAATAGTTACACAAAACGGAGCGTGCCCACTCCGACCGGTCTTACAGGTTACAAGCAGGTTAATTATCAGAGATGCTCCGACTGAGTTGATGCTGTTGGAGTATGTAGAACATAGTTTGGGAGCTCGTCCGGGATCTACTTTAACCTCCCTGTAAATCTGCCCATTGCCACGCCCACCTCGTCATTAAGTATTCTTGTCAGCTCAAAGATGATTTTTAAAAGTCTCTGAAACAACTTTGTGCTGCCTGACAGCAGTTTTCAGTTCAATATGAAACTCCGTGAAGCAGGAGCGGTTCCAGCTGCTGCTTCTCTTTATTTAGTTTTATATTTTAATCAGGGTTTCCTGCATGGGTTGGTTTGTGTTCAGTTTGCATCTGCTGATTTCCATCCAGCCAAAACCCCGAGCGCTTTGAACCTTGCAGAAACAGATAATTCACATTTAACGACACCACAGAGAAGCCGAGGGAGAAGAGAAACAGCTCTAACTCTGCTCTCTCATGCTTTTATGAACCTTCAAATGTGATCAGGAAAAGAAACTGTCATTTGTTACAGTGACAGCCTGGAGGATGGACACACTCTGTTGATATCAAGAACCAACGCGATGGCCTCGAAGAGACGTTTGTGACCTTTAAAGTGGTTTAAGACAAAAAGTGCAACACGAGCAGAGCCGCCTGTGTGGTTGGTTTGAGGAGAACTGGAAATCACTTCCACCCAGGCGGCAGTGTGACACAAAACGTTTAAGATGACACTAATCACTTCTAATTGTTTGATAATTGTCCATCTGATTTATGGCTCAAAGCTCGTCCTGCTCCGTCCTTCTCTTGACGTCAACTCTCAGGACTTCCTCAGATCTCAAACAGCTCTTCCTCTGACAACGCTCACGCCTGAGACTCGTATATTTGGATGTTAGAAGCTCTGAGAAAACTCTCAGATCCGTAAATCTTCACCAACAAAGCTGGAGGGTGTGGCCGGAGAGAGGGAGGTCAGAGCGTGTCTGCTGCCGCGCCGAGACCCTGAAAGTGTAATTCAGCCCATCTTAGTCTGAAGCAGTTTCTGGCGTCAGAGACGTGTGTTCCTCCCGCAGATGCAATAAAGTCTGTTAATAACAAACAAGCTCACAGAGTCTCCTCAAGCCTGGAGGGAATCTGTCAAACACACCAGAACTACAGCTGGCAGAGACGCTCAAAGAGACACCAGAGAAGAAGAGCCACGCAGTCAGCTGGCTCACGGCTCGCCAACCAATGACGCGCTTCGATCATCCGGCTGAGGCGCGTTTTAGAGGCTAAACGCTGTTAAACCGTAACATCGCAGTGACAGAAGAGCGGACACGTCTGTGGTAAACTCTGGTTTGTGACTCTACTGTAGCTACATGTAAGTGCTGCTCTTAAATGTTCCTACAGTAGAGTCTGTCTCCTTTCCCAAAGGTTAAAGGTCAAACCACAACACGGCCCTGAGAACTACAACATGCTTACTATGTAAGATAGAGAAACATGTTTCTGCTGAATCAGCAGGAAATCACACCATAATGACTCCTTTGTTTCCTATGAAACCTGATTCTAGTGCAGCCACCTGTAAGTATAACAATGACACTTAAACTCTGTTTAATTAGAAAGGACTGACTGGCCACATTATAAAGTTCAACCCTTTGTTCTGCTGCCGTCGTCACAGCTGAGATCAGCTCATCATTATTTAATATTCGTGCATCACTTTTCAGTTTTCTTCTGTTTTCCTGACGTCACCGTTTTATTCTTTTATTATCTAACAATGTTGATTCAATGTTATATTTCCTGAGGTTTTTTCTGTCTTTTCTCTGTGTTGCAGGTGTGATATCAATAAAGTTATTGTTAGATAGTGGCCAGTTGAAGGTGTTACCTGGTAAGGTACGATGCTCTCGTGGGCCGTCCCCCAGCGCCTCGCCTCCTTCCCCGCATTCAGGTAGTTAGCAGCAATATGGCTGAGACAGGAAACCTGAGAGAGAGAGAGGCGGCAGTTACACCTGAGCCCGGTCACACGGGCGCTAACAGCTGATCTCTCCTCAGCGTGCACACCGAGCCGCTCACTGCGTCTGAAGAGCTGCTGCAAATATCAGCAGCGTGATGAAGGCACATCATGGATCACACTTACAAACATGATGATGAAGCTGCAGAGTTTAACACGGTCACCGAGTCTGGAAACATCACGGTTAGTCAGGGTCATGAATTTATAAAACAATTATTGGACCCTGTCAGCTTTATTTCACCAGCAGGTAACGATGAGGTTAAAGCTTCTCCAACGTCTTCACCGACACGCCTGCCTCAGCGAGTCACATGATGCTGTGAGGTGTGCGTGCTGCTCACAGACACCTGAAGGGTTACTTCAATATTTCCCTTCATCAACTTGAATCAAAGAATCTGCACTTCAGCCACATCACGATCACCTGACTCAAACTGCAGCGAGTCGCTGCAGAGACGCTCGTGGACGGTTTCTGTTGTTCTTCTACAAACGAAGCTTCAAGGATGACCCCCCCCCCTCCCCTCCCGGGTCAGGGTGCTGACAGGTTTTTATCTTCTTATCAAACTATTCTTCTGCATGACACTGACTTCCTCTGACTCACCACGACTGCTTCAAGCTGAGCTTCAGACTGTTTGACTCTCCTGCGCCTGAAGCTCTGTGGGACCTGCAGGCAGCTCGTAGCGGTTCCATCCCCCCGACGCTCACACGCTCCACACGGATTCGGATCAGAGCGCTGTGCGCGCTCATTGTTCGCACTGCGGCCGGCATGCCTGTGGTTGCAGCACTTCAGACAGGAATGCAGTGGGATTTAAGAGGGGGATTGTGGGTATTTTATTTGTAGCAGCCTCAAGACTCGACCGCAAGGATCAGAACCTCACAGCCTTGTTAACCAATCACAGGAGGCGTGCTACAGATTGGTGTATGCAGTCATATTCATCATCATCCTTCATCGTGAGTCCAGACTTCAGGTAACATTTCTGTTCATGGGTTAAATTTAAAGGTTGGAGCTCAGGATGCTGGTTGGTGTTTGTTGGTGGCGTTTATGAATCTTCTTGGCAGGTCGGTGCTGAGGAGCACGGACGCTGCTCCGGTCCCGCATGCTGGACCAAAACTCAGCGAGACACACGTTAACTTTTATCCACATGTCATCCCATCATCTGTCCCTTTCTGTCCAAACACGACCCCGCTGAGCTGCCCAGCGCTTTCAGGCCGAAGCAGCTGTTTCTGCGTGTTTGTTTCTAAACTGCAGACTGAGACTCTCTGCAGGATCATAAAGTCCTGAAACGAGCTGAACTCGGTCGTATCGCAGCGCCTTTCCCAGCCAGAGAGGTGAAAAATGAGAATGCAGAAAACATAAAACATGCCTTTAAAAGCAACACTGTCAGACAAGCAGCGCGTCCTGACACTGCAAATCAAACGCACCCCGGGAGGTGCCGGGTCCAAGCGGGACGCGGGTCCCGTCCGTCTCCGAGTCCGGGTGGTTGCAGGATTAAGAATCGCTCGCTTCATTTAAACAGTCAGAGAAACACTGACGCGTCTGTTTAAACTGATCAGGATAAATCACAGGCTTGTTCCAATGCCTCCACCTTCCTGCTCCACACACAGCTGCAGCGACTGCTTATCTGCACCGTCACAAACACTCCATCGATCAGCCAGCCTCAGCGCTTTCATTTACCAGCTGACCCTGAACACAGCGCCGTACCTGCTGCAGGTAAGAGCGTCTGCTCAGCTGATGTGTCCTGAGGCTCTGACTGAGCTTGTGTGTCACCTGAGTGGGTTTCAGCTGCCAGCTGAGCGTCACAGCGCCCCCACCTGTACATCACTTCCTCTCAGCACCTGGAGTACCCGCTGGTCTGCTGGCGTCTCTTACACTGCATTCACCTGTGGAGAATACTGAGAGCTGATTGGCTCATCGTCAGGTGGTTTTACCTGTGATGACAGCAGGTTGCAGTCGATGTGAACTCCTCTGCCCGTCTTCTGCCGTTGCAGCAGGGCGGCCATGACAGCTCCGTGTGCATACAGCCCCGTCGCCAAGTCCGTCATGGCGACTCCCGGACGCACCGGGTCGCCACCCTGCCAGCAGAAACAGAGGATTATGGGAGATGATCCAGAAAGCTGACGTGCTGTGAACGCGTCAGAGTCAGTACTTCCTGTCAGTGCTGAGATTTACAAGGACTTATTCCAGATTAATCCTGTGCAAAAGTCTTGAGCCACCCCTCGTTTCATATACTAAGGAAATCTGTCTCATTATTATGTATGAAAGTACAAACACAGGAAATAAGGAACGCTGAGTTTGCACAACAACAAGCCTGAAGCTGAACATTTGGTGTGAGCATGTTTGTTTCTATCTGTGCCTCTTTCTGTAGGACAGGGCTGTCAGAGGTCTGCAGGCCTCACTCTGCTAAAGAGGATCAAGTGATGTGTGGGAGTAAAGAGCCTAAAGGTCACATTTAAACCTGGTGTCTGTTCTGTGCACAACACTGGTCGTCCCTCGAGGAAAATGCTCGGGTACAAGGACTGGACTGAAGGTGAGACATGAAGCAGCCAATGTTTACAGAAGAACTGAAAGAGCTTCAGGAAGCTGGAGCCACTCAAACAATACAAGAAGTTCTGGCTGCTTGGAAGGAAAACAGAGAAACGAGGGGTGAGTCGAACTGTGAGGACATAAAGTTTCATTCAGTAACTAGTAAATCAAAGATGAACTCTAAACTGCTTCAACATTCTTCATCTGTTCATGACCGTAAGTTTCATGTGCCTGGCTTTTATTTTGAAATAAAATATCTGCATCCTGAAGACTGTTTCACAGTGTTTACATTCTCAGCTACGATGACGAGCCAAGAAAATGTTTAACATTTTAATTTGAAGTTCACTTTCTGCACTTCCTGCGTGCTGATATTTCTACAGCCGCGTCGCAAAGTTCTGTAAAGTGAAGCCAGACATCAGGTCAGAGTCTGACAGTAACATCACAAGTGTTTCATTTGTAAAGACATGGAAACCTGTTCATGCTCAGCAGGATCAGGACGTTACTGAGCATGTGCGGTCTGAGTCTGACCTCGGGCCCGGTGACGTGCATCATCCCTGACACTGCCGAGGCGATGGAGTCGTACCCTGGACTCTGAGCGTGAGGACCGGTCTGTCCGTAGCCTGAGCGCACACACACACACACACACACACACACACATTACTGCCTCGGTGCCAGTGGTCTGGTTTCTCTCTGACCTGAGTGAAAACACAGCAGGGAATCAAACCATCGGCCTCTCGGCGTCTCCTCTTACAGGAAAACCACATTCCAGCTGATGTTGAGTCTGCAGCTGTGACTAAACAACAAGACGGATTTCCTAAACAGTCCAAGCTCAAAGCTCGCTTTATATCAGGAAACAAAGAAAAATCCCACAAAGGCTTTGAAAATGATAAGCAGCCACAGACAGCCTGAGAAACAGCCGTGACCTCCGAGGCTCGCTGAGCGAACATCTGCAGGAGAACGATGTCAGTGCGCGGCTCCATGCACGTCGTACGTGCACATCTAAACATCTGTCCTTGTCGTCTCTGGTGGGGTCGAGCTTTTCATTCGATCACACCTGAAACCAGCGACTCGGACCGTGAACTCATCAGGAGTGTCTGCTGACCTCAGATCAGCTGAGCAGTAAACTCTGTTCCCCATAAATGTCTGTACAGTCAGGCTTTGCTCTACGAGTCGCCCCCTGCTGGACATTAAAGAACATGCAGGTTTTATGTCCATGTTTTGTGAAGCGCCTGTTTAAATGTCAACGAGCTGATGAACACATGGAAGATCCACACTCTGTGGACCGGTTCTTCCTGTGGAAGTGACACCAGAACTTCAACCTGCTGCTGCTCTTTGCTCTGCGGGACAAACGTCCAGGACGTCGCTCCGAAAGCTCAGGATGAAACCAGGCCGTAAATCTGCCCACTGCATCCAGCTGCTGCAGCTTAATGAGGCCTCCTGGGTAATGTAGTTCATTTCTCCTCAATAAAGGACGGGAGGGGCTGGAGCAGTGAGAGCGACACGGAGAGGAATGAGGGCAAAGGACACAAACAGGAAATGGAAAGAAAACAGAAGAAAGGAGGCGGAGCAGAGAGAATGAAACTCCTTCATCGTTTATGTCGCTCGTTTATTCTCAACACATTTTCCATCAGCTCTCCTGACGGACAGGTTTTAACGGTACTCTGCCCAAATCCTCGCTCCACCCTGCAGGGTCACAGCTCTTTACTCCACCCGAGGAGTGGAGTGAACCTTATTAGTGCTCGTGTGGAGAGGAAGAGTCACCCTGTGGAAGAGTGACACACAGATTCCTGTTTGCAGACATCCATGAACTTCCTCTGAGCAGCTCCACCCTCCCCCCTCTGCACGTGCTCAGACTACCTCCACCTCTCTGACTCTGAGCTGTCCTTCTGTCACACTCGTCTCCACCCTGCCTGCTCTCTGTGGCTGGTTGACCGCAGGTATTTAAACTCCTCCACCTTCACCACCTCTGCTCTGTCTTGCTTCTCTTCTCTGCAGAGCACACCTCCACCTCTCCTGTGCTGTAACATCACAGCCTGCAGACAGGAAGCAGAGCGCTCCGGCAGGAAGTCTGTTCATACTGTGGAGTCTGACCCCATCTAGTGGCTCAGAGGGAGAACTGCAGGAGGTGGAGGTGTGTTTCCACAGCTCCTAAATCCATCAATACTGGACGTTCCACAGTCCTTGAATCATGTGACTTGAGTGGGTGGAGCCTATCAGCTCCATTTTTCCACTCCTTTAAAGGTTCCTCAGACACACCTGGAAACACGGGGGTGGGGCCTGAAACACATGTAAGCCTGTTAAAAACTGTTACCTGTTATGGAGCAGTAGACGAGCCGAGGGTTGAGTCCGCTCAGCTGCTCGTATCCCAAACCCATCTGACGGAGTTTCCCCGGCACGTAGTTTTCCAGCAGCACGTCACACACTCCTGCGAGCTGACACACAACCAGAGAGTGGAACAGGCTGAGGCAGAAACAGAGACCTGGTCACTGTGTCGTACCTGCTGGACGATCTGTGCTCCTCTGGGATGTTTCAGGTCCACGGCGATGCTCTGAAATCACAGTTCATCCCAAATTATCCCAAACACGGATGAAGCATCGGCGTCAGGTGAGCGAGGGAGGCTGACGTTTGACATGTTTGCTCTGTTTACAGCTGAACACCTTCCAGTTTGCAGACTGAACCCTGTCAGAGTCCTGCTGATGCTTAAACTGTTTCTAATGAATGTGTTTGTGCCGACTCGGCGCTCACACACCAACCTTCTTGTTCCGGTTCACGCTGAGGAAGTAGGCGCTCTCTGACGCCACAAACGGAGGACCCCAGGCTCTGGTGTCGTCACCTGCACCTGTTTGACAAAACGCACAAACACTATCCCACAATGCTTTGCTCACAGCGGGGCAGGAATGAGGCCCAGCGCTCACCTGGTCTCTCCACTTTGATGACCTGGGCTCCGAGGTCTCCGAGGATCATGGAGGCGAAGGGCCCGGCCAGAACTCTGCAAACATGAACATCCACGTTAGTGCTGAGCCGCCACACTGCCAACAACTCAGAGTGTTACTGCAGCGCTCACACTCACCTGGTCAGGTCCAGGACTCTGACGCCCTCTAGTGGCCGAAGGGTTTCACCTGAAATTCAGACGAGAATCCCAAAGAGGAGGAGAGTCAGCTTTGGTGTTCCTGACAGGTAGACAGTGTTCCTGCTTCAGATGAGAACAGCTGAAACTCTGTTTGAGCTTTGTTAAATATCTGTGGGCCAGAGGCGGCACACCTGCGGGCCGGACTCACTCTGAGTGTGAAGTGAAAGCACAGATCAGCCTGACAGCAGCTGGGTTCTCAGACCCAGCAGCAGAAGTATAAAGCAGGAGGAGCAGACCCCTCTGCATCCTGCACATCTTCTCTGGTTCGTGTTCAGAGCTGCTTTAATTCCTCATGTCACAGACGCAACAGGGTGAAAGCATTCCTTAGATTTTAGTCCACGTTAACATGACATCACCATGACATCATTATCCTCCACATCCCAAAGCTGAGGTCAGCAGCAGCACTGACGCTCAGGTGGTGCTGACAGACCTCCACAGCATCACAGCAGCAGGCTGAGCTCTGACACAGGCAGGACGGATCCAGGCTTTAAACTCTGAGCCGAGCACAGCAGGAAACCTTTCTCCATCTTCTGCTGTCTGTTTGTGAGTCTGTGTGAGCTGCAGCCTCAGCTTCCTGTTCGTACTCACAGGAGTGACACTCCTCTGACCTCAGCAGGTCACTTCCTGCCAGACCTGCTGCTTGCTGGATGTGAGCTCAGGGATGTCTGTGTGGAGATCTCAGCTGAGCAGCAGTTCCTGAATCACTCAAAGTTCCCTAAATCTGCTCTTCATCATGATGCACCGAAATGCTGCCTTGCGATAGGCTGATTAGTGTGCACCTAAAGTGTACCTAATAAAGTGGCTGGTTAGTGTATTAAAAGCATAATTACGTTATTGTAAATGATTACACACCCTAATTATATTTGGACCGTTTAAAACGTTCTGTGTGTTTATTATTCCAACGTTCCCGCTTTTCCAGCCCGCTGACTGGGAGGTCTGTTTGTTGGACTCAGCGGAAGTGGAGCTGCTCTGCGACAGCTTCACACACCTGAGCAGACTTTGACCAACAGCAGGTCAAAGTTCAGAAGTCCTTTCAGTGTAACACGCTTCGGAACATGCAGGCTCATTTACCTGTGTGCACGCCTGCAAGGTTTGATCATGTGAGCAGCTGTTTGTTACCGATGAGCCGATCGGTCCTGTCACCGGATACCTGGACTGTTCGGCTAATATTAGCCGGCTAGCTTTAGCAGCAGGGCCCTACCTGTCCGCGTGCTGGACTCCCACCGCCCGCCCCCCGGGCATCTTAGCGGCTGCAGCGGTGACGCGATACCAGCCGGACAGCGAGCCCCGAGACGGCGCTTCAGCACCCCGACACACGCAGACATCGTCCACCTGTTAGCATCAAGCTACACGAACGATGCTTCCGGCCTGAGCCTTTCAAAGTAAAACTCAGCCCAGACGCAGTCTTATGTATGTCGGCTGTTAGGACTCGTTTCAGAGCCGTTTGTGGATGTTTGGCTTTGAAAGGCCCCTAATATTGTGACGTGGAATATCAATGGTTGTAGTACACCAATTAAAAGGAAAAAAAGTCCTAAGCTATCTTAAGTCCCGTAGTGCAGATATAGCATTTTTACAAGAAACGCATTTTGAAAATGAAACAGAAGCCCTGAAAATGAAACGAGATTGGGTTGGGAAGGTGTTTCATAACTCTGTATCTAGGAAAAGCCGTGGAGCTATAATACTTATTAATAAGAAAATCAACTGTGTACCATTGCGAGAGTTTAAAGATACTGAAGGACGAGTAATATGTCTCCAAGTACTTATAAATGGTGCGAAAGTAATACTATGTAACATATATGCCCCAAATAGGGAAGACCCCAACTTTGTTGCCAAAATAATTAAGATATTAGGTGATTTTGAGGGCCAGATTGTGCTGGGAGGAGATTTTAATCAGGTTCCGGATCAGTATTTGGATAGGAGTGGTGCAAATCTAGGCCCTAGTACAAAAAATAAATCTGCAGCAGCTATCTTTAAAGAGGAAGCCGGGTTGGTTGATATCTGGAGACTAGTACTTCCTTTAGAAAGGGAATATAAGTTTTACTCACATTCTCATAAAAGTTATTCCCGAATTGATTATTTTTAAATATCTAGTTTGAGCGCTGATCTGGTAACTGTGATATAGGTATGATCATATTATCAGATCATGCCCCAGTAGAACTAAATATAGACTTACAGGTTGAGAAATATAATTGGGGCAGGTGGAAACTAAACCCAAGTCTTTTACGGGATGAACAATTCGTGGCAGCATTAAAAGATGATATTAACTTTTTTTGGGATGTAAATATTGGGACCACAGAAAGATTGGCTACTGTATGGGACACCCTAAAGGCCTTTATTAGAGGCAAATGTCTGGGATATAGTTCAAAGAAGGCAAAAGAAAGTAAACAAAAAATACAGACTTTGGTAAAACAGATAAGTCATTTGGAAAAATAATCGGCAGAAAATTATGTAGAGAGTAACTTATGCCAATTGAAGTTTAATCTTCATGAAATTTATAATAAGAAAGCAGAGTATGCATTGTTCAGGCTTAAAACAAATTTCTATGAGAATGGAAATTATCAGCTTTCAATTTCAATGTGTTAGAAAAAGGGACAGAATACTTAGGAATAACACTTAATCCGAATGTCGATGAGATTATGAATGATAATGTAGGAAAACTACTAACTAGGATTAAAACTAATTTGGAGAAATGGAGCAAGCTGAACTTGACATTATGGGGCAAAGTAAATACGATAAAGATGGCAGTAGCTCCTCTGATCAAGTATTTCATTGGAATGATACCAATTTGTATTTCACCTCAATTTTTCTCAAGATATGATAATATGATAAAACACTTTCTTTGGGATGGTGGTAGACCGCGGATTAATCCTGGTCGACTGTACCAACCGAGACAAAAAGGAGGTTTATCCCTACATAAAACATTATAGCATCTCATTTGAGATGTTCAAGCTGTGTAAACACTGGGCACCTAGACTGGGTTCTAATGGAACGTGAACTGGTCTTTCCATTCACTCCCATTGAGGTGTTGGCTCAAAAACCGGACAATAAAGGGAATAGAGTAGACAACCCTATTTTAAAGTTTTCAAAAATGGTGTGGCAAGAGGTTCGCAAGAGCTGTAATCTCTCCCCATACTTTCAAAAATATGCACCACTGTGGCTCAACCCCAAAATAAAAATAGGTAAACAAACACTTTATTGGCCACAGTGGCACAAAAAGGCATAACATTAATAAGTGACTTATATGAAGATAACATGTTTATGTCCTTCAATGATTTGACAGTAAAGTTTAATTTGGAAGGACCCGGCCATTTTTGGCGATATTTACAAATGAGAGACTGTCTGAAAGATAAAATAAAATTGTCTCAGGAGAAAAATGTCATAGAGAATTTTTTTGTACTTCCACCCTTAACTGCAAAGGCATCAAAATGGTATCATTTATGTCATTGGGTTAAAAACAACAGATGTAAGTCTTAGAAGGGCTTGGGAAAAAGATCTGGATTGTTCCATCGATGAGGGAACATGGGATTCAATTATTTCTGAAAATGGGTTCTACATTAGGGAAGCTAGAGGCAAATGTATTCAATATAAAATTCTCAATAGGTACTATTATACACCAACGAGACTTCATAAAATGGGAACCAGTAAAGACGACCTGTGCTGGAAGTGCCAAGAAGGAAAAGGTTTGTTAGTACATGCTTTATGGGAATGTCCATTGGTCTTCCCAATATGGGAAAATGTTTTAAAATATATGGAGGGTTAAATTACCTAGATCACCAAGACTGTGCCTATTGGGGGACAGAGGTGAGGTGCCAAAGTCAGACAAAGCAGGCTTTAGAGTGTTAAGCACTGGGATTGTGAAGTGTGCTCGTCTCATTTTAGCACTTTGGAAAGACCCTCGGACTCCAACCCTAAAAAAGTGGAAAATGACTGAAAATGCTGCATGTGAGAAAATGCTGGGAAGACTGAGCAGTAAGACAGAGACTCTAACAGAACAATGGGACCGTTTTTTTTTTGTTTATATGGGCCTACAACATGAAGACAATGTGAGATACAGTATGAATTAAGAATTAACTGTGTGTGCAACAGTTTATCTATTTATTTATTTATTTTATTTATATTATCTTTATATATTTATTTAATTTTCTTCACTGGGTGTGGTTTTTTTGTTGTTTTGGGTTGTTATGTTATGGTTTTCTTAATTGTTCAAAATAATAAAAAACTTTAATTAATAAATGGCCCCTAAGCTTCTGTTTCATCTCACAGAGCTAAACATCAGTTTGTCTCTCAGATGAACCTTCGATTAATGAGACAAGAAACAAACATCAATAAAACCACTTTAGCCGGATCTGCGTCCTCGTCGGGATGGAAACGTTTAGATTGGTGTCTCCGTTACTGTCAGCATTTATTCTGTTTACCGGTGGGGAGCAGTAGCACGCCCACATCTCGATAATCGACCTTATTCCAAAGAGGAAGAAGAGGAAGCCGGATCACGTGACCTGTTGGCGGTCAGTTCAGACCCCGGACTCATCAGGAGGACGTGGATCCGACGCGGAGGCTGGATGGTGACCCCAAACTGACCTCCTGTAAGAGTATCTACTTGATTGATATGTCATGACAAATGCGCGAGCAAGAAAATAATCAGAGCAAATCATTTCACGTGCGCAACTAAGTTTGGCGCGCGCAGAACTCGGCAGCCGCGCGCACGTCAGTGCAGACGCTTCAGTAGAATCATTAACATGAAGTAATCCAATGACAGGGTCACCGCACAGCGAACAATCACTGTCAATAATTCATTCAGCGAACTTTATTCTTCACGTTTAAAATAAATGCCGTTGAAAACAGTGTAACTCGGTTTAACGCAGGAACCTGAAGTGTCCACAAAGTGACCAATCACATTAGGACTACGGGGGTCCGCCTCCAAACTGCCAAAATTAATTTTATTTACACGAGCGGGATTTCTCTCCGAGCAGAGAGCGCGACGCTGCAGCAGCGCGTGGAAAGCAAAGCAGACGTTCGCGGGTGCACGAGGGCTTCTCTGTGCGCGCGGCTGTCGAGGTCTACGCGCGCGAAATTTAATTACGCGCATTGTTACAACATAATCATCATTCCGTGGGCCGTGGAGGGAAGAGTCAGGCACAACACCCGTGGGTGCAGAGCTGATAGCCTGGGATCACTTTACTCTCTCCTCTCAGAGTGAAGACGGTGATGGAGGAAGAGGAGGAGGGAGCAGAGGGGAGCAGGTGGTCCCAAGAAGAGCCTCCGTATTTCAACAGTGACCCTGAGCCTCCAAAGTAAGAGTGCGCTGGGTAATGACGACTGTAACAGCTGATACACTCACCTGTGACGTCACATGGATCCTGTTAGTGTAGCTGTTTGTTCACACTGACTACTAAATACTTTTACTTTGAAATGTCAGGCACACTTACACATGTCACCAAACCAGACACACATCAGGCGAACAGTATGTATTCATATGTATTCACTCACCAGCTGCAGGAAACAGAATCAGGTAAGGTCCTCAGGTGAAGCCTGAGTGTGTGGTGTTTGCTGTGACTGGGAAAATCGGGAGGCCTCCTTGTGTAGCGTCACCCAGAACAGTAGGAAAATACTCGTGTGGACAAACAGTGCAGATCAGGTTTTTATTATTTTCACTTTACTGCAGGAGGTCGTTTGACTGTTGTTAGAGCGATACAAATGAAAACGTGTGTGTGTGTGTTTGCAGAGGTCAGAGGTCACAGTCTCCAGTAACATGCTATCTGTCCGTGAGGAGTCATGAAGAACCTCCATGTTTCAGCAGTGATCCTGAACCCTCAAAGTAAGAAGCAGTTTCTTCTGTAGCATGGACTGATGGAGTCCGTCTTGTTCAGTGAATCATTTACACGACGATCCATGAGTGCGACCTTTAAACTGTCTGTGTGTGAGGGGAGAATGAAACCAGACAACAGAAAGGCACAAGTTAGAGAACAGATTCCAGCGTGCTTGGAGGGGTGAAAGGACTTGGTCTGAATAGAGCCTGAGTGATGAGGGTCACTTGGCCCATGGTGCATATTGGTGGGTGGGCAGGGAGTGAGTCTGGAGGTGTGAGACCTGATTGACCTGAGACACTGACCAGGTCAATCAGCTGGTGTGCGGGGTCACCTGTGATGGTCCTGGTTTACCTGAGACAAAACACTTTTTCAAACACAAGTTTGTCCACTTTGACTTTTCTCTGTGACCATCAGAGCTTCTGCACAGTGTCATCAAATCTGCATGTTTGTCACTGACAGTCGATGATTTTAGTGATAAAGAAATGTGTTCACAGAGAGAGGAAGAGGAAGAGGAGCGGTGTCTGTGTGGAGGAGCAGCTGTCCTGCTGTGCTTTGTGTCAGGACATCCTGAAGGATCCAGTCTCTACCAGCTGTGGACACTGGTTCTGCAGACAGTGCATCTCCTCATACTGGGACCAGTCTGCTTCATCGGGAGACTGGTCCTGTCCCCAGTGTGGAGAAAGATCCAGAACCAGAGCTGGACTGCAGACAGCCAGTCAGAGCAGCTGTGTACAAAGTAAGACTGAACATCTGTCTGCTGATGGACTCATTTCTGAAAACTGGACTTCTTGTTGTTCAGACATTGAAGAGTTTTCTTTCTGTTTTTCTTTCAGCAGATGTTGGTCTGCAGGAGGTTTTAGATGAACATAAGATCAGTCTGAGGAGGAGATGTGAACGTGTGACTGAAGGAAGTGATGAAACAGGAAGTAGAACCCTCCTCAACACCATCTACACTGAGCTCTACATCACAGAGGGACAGAGTGAAGAGGTTCATACCCAACATGAGGTGAGGCAGCTGGAGACAGCTTCCAAGATGGACGCCCTCCATGACGCTCCAATCAGGTGCCAGGACATCTTTAAAGCCTTACCTGACCAACAGAGACCCATCAGAGTGGTTCTGACCAACGGCGTGGCTGGTGTTGGAAAAACCTTCTCAGTGCAGAAGTTCACTCTGGACTGGGCAGAGGGCTTGGCGAACCAACATGTCAGTGTGGTGGTTCTGCTTTCATTCAGGGAGCTGAACCTGATCAGAGATGAGCAGTACAGTCTTCTGGAGCTGCTCCATGTTTTCCATCCAACATTACAGAAGGTCTCAGCAGAGAAGCTGGCTGTCTCTCAGCTTTTGTTCATCTTTGACGGCCTGGATGAAAGCAGACTTTCATTGGATTTCACCAACAGGAAGCTGCTGTCTGATGTCACACAGAAGTCATCAGTCAGCCAGCTGCTGACAAACCTCATCCAGGGGAATCTGCTTCCCTCGGCTCTCGTCTGGATAACTTCCCGACCTGCAGCGGCCAATCAGATCCCTCCTACATGTGTTGACAGGCTAACAGAAGTACGAGGCTTCACTGACGCCCAGAAGGAGGAGTACTTCAGGAGGAGATTCAGTGATGAAGAGCTGACCAGCAGAATCATCTCCCACATGAAGACATCCAGGAGCCTCCACATCATGTGTAGTATCCCAGTCTTCTGCTGGATCACTGCTACAGTTCTGGAGCACATGTTGACTACAGAGCAGAGAGGAGAGCTGCCCAAGACCCTGACTGACATGTACTCACACTTCCTGCTGGTTCAGACAAAGAGGAAGAAGAACAAGTACCACGAGGGACATGAGACGAGTCCACAGGAGCTCACGGAGGCTGACAGGGAAGTTCTTCTGAAGCTGGGGAGGCTGGCGTTTGAACATCTGGAGAAAGGAAACATCATGTTCTACCAAGAAGACCTGGAGCAGTGTGGTCTGGATGTGACAGAGGCCTCGGTGTACTCAGGAGTTTGTACAGAGATCTTCACAAGAGAGTGTGTGATCTTCCAGAAACCAGTCTACTGCTTTGTTCATCTGAGCATCCAGGAGTTTCTGGCTGCAGTCTACATGTTCCACTGTTTCACCAGCAGGAAGACAAAGGTGCTGAGGGACTTTGTGGATATCTGGAATGACATCACATCGCTTCATGAGTTTCTGTCAAAAAGTATGTTGAGATCCCTCCAGAGTAAAAATGGCCACCTGGACCTGTTTGTCCGCTTCCTTCATGGCCTCTGTCTGGAATCCAACCAGAGACTCTTAGAAGGTCTGCTGGGTCAGACAGAGAACAGTCCAGGAAACATCCAGAGAGTCATTAAGAGTCTGAAGAAGATGAACAGTGATAAAATCTCTCCTGACAGAAGCATCAACATCTTCCACTGTCTGATGGAGATGAACGACCTCTCAGTACATCAGGAGATCCAAGAGTTCCTGAAGTCAGAGAACAGATCAAAGAGACTCTCTGAGATCCAGTGCTCAGCTCTGGCCTTCATGCTGCAGATGTCAGAGGAGGTTCTGGATGAGTTGGACCTGCAGAAGTACAACACATCAGAGGACGGACGACTGAGACTGATTCCAGCTGTGAGGAACTGCAGAAAGGCTCGGTGAGTCCAGATGTGCTCATTAACATCCTTAATCAGTGTAGAAACACACCCAGTATATTTGCAGACTGTATTCCCTCTCCCACCATATTGTGGGCTCTGCACCAACATGGCGAAGTGTCACTTAGAGAGAATTTGAAATTGTGCAGCAGAAGTTAGATATTTTTGTCTTACACCTGATGTGATAATTCTGTTCTGTGATTGCAACATGATGTAATTCAGCCAGGGGCCCGTTCTTCGTACCTCGCTTACTACATCCAAGATCAAATCATCGCGCCAACTTTGAGCTCGCTAATCCGGTTCTCCGAACACACCTGTTGTTGACGATTAGTACAGCTGGATGAAGTAATGTGAGATCACTGGGTGGCTTAAAAGGGCCTACGCATCGATAGTAGAAACATTGATCAGCAACCCTTTAATTGGTCATCGAAAATGTCGAAGGAGCGCGCTCGGTATTTTTCGGCAGCAGAGCAAGAACTCTTGATTGAGGGATTTCAGGAGTTTCAGAGTTTAAACGCAAGGGAACACTGCAAAGGCTGCAAAAGCAAGGAGCGAGGGCTGGCAGAAAGTTGCTGACAAATTAAACTCGTAAGTAATTTAATAATAATAATAATAATGGATTGGATTTATATAGCGCTTTTCAAGTCACCCAAAGCGCTTTACAATGCTACTATTGCCACAATGCACCCCTCGTCAACAAGTTGGTTAAGTGAATAATACCCTCACGGGAAAATCGATATCTCTCTATGAGCACACTGTCGCGCTGAGCTAAAGGATCCTGTCTGTCCCGCAATATACGCTGAATTCTGAGGACTCTCCTTATCAATCTTGCACCTTCCGCAATGGGTGGCTCGCATATACGGACAGGACATGGCTGCGACAGGCTTCCCAAATCCACCTTCGCTTTTATAGCCGTGGTCTCTCATCTTGATTACGCGAAGTAATTGTGTGGATGCCCTCACAGGGCATCCACACAATTGAGTTCCTGTTTCTCTTTAAACTTTATTCTTATAGTTGCTCTGCGTTTTTCGGCACTTAATTACTCCCTCAGTTTTCAGCCGATTTTCTCCGTTCAAACTCTAAACTGTTCTGCTATTTCTGCTTATTCCAGCTATATCTTTTGGTGTTTATTACTATTATACTTTTTAAAATATTACACTTTTTTCCTTTTTTTTGTCCCATTGAAATGAATGGAAAACTTCCACAATTCTGCTAAAACTTGCTTGTCTTTGAAACTTAACTACTTCCTCATACTTTCACCTAGAAACTCCATTCAAACTTTAAAACGTTCTCAAATGATTGGGCTATTCCTGTGTGATTCAGCTTTTTCATATCTGTTACCGTTTTCATTTAATGCCTCTTTAAGTTTTCAGTTGCAGTTTTGTGATTTTTCAGAAAATGCATGCGTTGCTATGGTTGCTATGCAATTAACTCACAGTGAGTACTGGTGCGTTCTGAATTTTCTCTTCATGTCTGAACAACTTCTTGCTACTCGTTCAATTTCCACTCAAGCCCCACAAATTATACATCAAAACGTAGGTATTTTTTCTGGCTTTAAGACCGTGTCACTATAATTATTGTGCGAGTTACGGTTTTTTCACAATTTGCCTTGAAGTGACACAAGGTCTAAAAACTCCCCATTCAAAGTCTATGGGGATGTTGTGAAACTCAGAGCTGAAATACTGAAACTGAAGGCATTTTCAAATCGTCATATCTCCTTTTTTTTTTTTTTTTTTTCTTTTGGCCTGTCCCGTTTGGCTCTTTTGCATCAGAATTGTTGTCTAAAGGCAAAGAAAGATGCCCAACGGATTTACTTTACCAAACTGACCATCCCAGCCTTGCCGTAATGGTCCATTTGATTCACCTTTTATTGTTTATTTTATTTTCACTTACTGAATACGGGACAGACTTGACTGGGGGAAAGAAGGGGAGAAAGAAAGAGGGGAAGAGAAACAGCTGAGAAGAGGGACGGGGGAGAAGGGCAAAAGACAAAAACCAACAGAACGGGCAGAGGAAAAAAAATGCATATATCAATCACCTGGATCACCTGCTGAGAAAGAAAAAAGAAAGCAAGCAGAAGAGAACAAGAGTAATAGAATAAACAACATCACAATGATATATGGGAATATGACAGTAAATACTAAATGTTAAACATTATTGTGCAGCACATAAGATCAACAGAACACAGTGTGCTTTGAGGTAGGAGCCAAAAAGGGTGTAGTTTGTGGGTGTGATCACCCGTGTGTACACCTGTGAGCATGGACGCGCTTGTTTTTTGTTTTTTTAAAAGGTTCCTTCATGTAATAATCTGCTAGAGGGTGTGGGGGGGCCACAGCCCCGTCCTCCAGGGCGTGAAGCAGGTGTGGAGGAGATCAAAACTCCAGACATCCAGAGGCCCCCAGAACACAAGAGACCAAGGAAGACCAACAGAGGGGCAGCCGCGCCACTGTCCCGGAAAGAGCTGAGGAGAGTCCCAGATGAGGGCTCACTCAGCAGCCGCGGAGCAGAAGCCAGGGGGAGTTGCAGTGACGCGCCCGTGAGCTCCGCCGGCAGCCAGCTGCGCCTGAGTGACCGAGCCCCAGGCCGTGAGGCCGGGGGCACCCCACCTCCGAAGTGGCCCGAGCGAGCCCCAGGCTCCAGGCCCCGATAAGCGGCCGCCAAGGAGTGAGCCGGTGTGTACCTGGACGCCCATCCCCGGACACAAAGAACCACCAACGCACCGATGTCTGAGGGGGTCCGCCACTGGCAGGGGAAGTGGTGGTAGGGCGAGATAGGCCTCCAAACCTTGGAGGGCCTGAGATGTCCCCAGAGAGGTGGCGCCTGACACCCAACCTGACATATAGACACAGACATACAGGCACACACAAACATCCATTCCCACCCTCATGCTCTCATATGCACTTACTCCACACTCAACCAACGTGGAGACAGACATAAAGAGACGTTGTACACACGATCACACTCCCCAAGCGTACTCTACAAACCGGGTCTAGGTGCCCCCGCCCCTGGAGGGGGGAACTGCACCCAGACCCAGGTGGTGTTTCCCTTTTCCCTGCGGTGGGGGGAGGCAGACCGCCCCGACTCCGCAGCAGCAGGAAGGCTCCACACTCCAGACCGCAGTCGGACGGCCAACTCCTCCTCCTAGTCCTAGCCCCCCTGCTCCAGCAGGTCGCAGAGAATGGGGGTGAGAGAAGACTCCAAACCTCCCTCCACCCGCTCATTGTAATGTTGATGCATGTGTGTTCTAAGGTGCATTTAAAACCCAGGAGGGCTTGGAGCTACCTGCCAGAGAGCAGCAGGTAAGCGCATGGTCCCTCCTGCTAGCCCTCAATGTCTACGTGTATTTAAAATTGAGAGGTGGGCAACGACGCCAGGGGTGAAGTGTACACCCTGATGGTAATTTGGACTCTGTGTATCGTGCCCACCCCCAAGATCCTATATGTATGTGTAATGAGAGTGTGAGTAATGTGAATGTCTAAGTTGTGGGATAAAATTGAGGCAGAGGCAGCCAGAAGGGGACAGAGGGGGGGGTAGCCTCCTCTGCACCCTGGTGACATACCCCTACTCCAAGGCCCTGCATGTGTGGGTGGTTGTGGTGGAGCGGGAAGAGGGAGGCAGCTGGAGATGGGGAGGGAAGGAAGGGAGGGGCAAGTGACCCCTCCCTGGGGCCAGCTCCCCCGCTGACCCCAGTAGGCACCCCCACACTCCGCGACCCGCCAGGGAAAGGGGGCCCAGGCCCATCCAGACCGGGCCCAGTGCAGCAGCGCCGCCCGGCCCCACAGAGCCCGGGACAGTCCACCCAACCCCACCACAGAGAAAACTGCACCCACCCCACCATCCACTCATCTTCCAGACTACATAAGACAATAAACACCCAGGCTGAGATCTTCCTCCACCTCTCCTGTATCTCCCCCTCCTGCAGAGGGAGCTCCTGAGGAGAGGAAAGCTCCTGCAAGATGTGACAATCTCCCCCACCAGTTGAAGAGCCCCCCAGGTGGCTCGACGCACCGGCGTCACCCTGCTCCAGGGCTGGGCCCCCATGCACCCACCCGCCCACAACCCCGGCAACACACCAACCAGGACCCAAGCCCCCGAGGCCCGGTCCGGGTCCCAGCCCAGAGACGGAGCGCCCCCAGAACCTCACGCCCATCCCGAACCCACCCAGGGGCAGCCAGGCTACCAGGTCAGTAACCCACGTCCGTCAGCACAGACCCTCCCCTAGCCCCGCTGCACGCAGCCGCGAGGAAACAGTCACCTGAGAGCCAACAGAGCCCCTAACCGGACATGACCGCTACCCCGGGTTGAGCCCCCCAAGGAAGATGCCTCCGGGGAACCCCCCGACGCCCTAAGCCTGTCCCTACCCCCACGTCATATCTCCTTAACGAAGCAAAGTTAAGACATGAGGCTTGTCCCCGTATATCTTCAGACACTCGTGACGCTCACAATTCAAGAATTATTTTCTCACCTATTTCTCACCTATTACCTCTCTGCCATCTATAATCCAGTTTTGAGATCCTTCCCAGACGCCTTAACGCCCACTCACATCCTGGGCCATCTGACCTCAGGAATTCGCATGATAAGGTGGGGCCAGGTTTCACAATGAGCTCACCCGAAACTCTGGCTGATTGGGACCCACACCCAGTTTCACACCTTGGCTCAGGCGATTAGAGGATCATCAGGGGGTCCTTTTGTCCCTCTGTGGGGGGAAACTCCCACTAGGTTTATATCTGGGACTCTCCACCATTTGACCTTAGAACTGAAGAAGCTTCTCGGATGAGAGGTGAAACGTCTTCAAGCAACTTAAAGAAGTCCAGACGCTTTTCTTTGCAAGCTCCTTTGACTACGATGACCTGGATGACTGAGAACCTTCACAGACTCACCTATTACCATTCTGAGATGAGTTAGACTTGTTTGAGGGTAGGAAATCTGTCCTCCTCTCAGTTTTCAAACTCTGAAAATGAAGCCGTTTCTTCTCTCGTCATATCTCCGCGACAAAGTTACAAAGAGCTATGAAAATCACAGTCAAAGTTCACCAAAGTCCGCTGATTCACCCAGTACAAGAATTATGATTCTATCCCACCTAGTTTTGTGAGTTACACGACGTTTTGTAACTCCAAAAAACGGCGTTTTTCGCCTCTGAGCGCGATCTAATTCTGACTGCTCATCACCCTGTTTTCCAGGCGCCTGCTCTCTTTCCCAGTGGCGCAGTTGGTAATGAAACGGATCTTCAGACCAAAGTTCATGGGTTCAATTCCACCTTGGCCCACATGTTTTTTTTCACTAAAAATTGATACACTATCACAGGCCTGTAATTCATATTGATAATTTATTACATTTCGGCAAAGTTTAATGATTTTAGCAGCTTTTCTAATATGGACCTCAGATTCTTGTTAACAGTCCATGGCAGAAATACATACAAGTACACAGCCTGATGAAGCAGAAAGAAGCAGTACCTCTGATTGGTGGACTGAAATTGAGCAGAACCAGGTTGTTCTGCCTCTTTTCACCAGAAAGTTCAGTGTTTTCTCAGCCTCTTCTGCTGTTTTTAATAAGAATTTTCAGCTTTTTCACCTTTTTTCAGGTATATGAGAACCAGTTTGGCTCAGTGACATGAGTATGAGATGAAATTCTGCTGATTTACCTCTTTTCTGCCATTTTACCTCTTATCAACATAATTCTCAGCAGCTTCTGCTCTTTTCAGCAGAATTCTGCTCATTCAACTCTTTTCAGCAGAAAGAGCAGAATTTTCACCTCTTGTCAGCCCAAATTCATCTTATTCACCTCTGCTGCAAAATTTTCCGGCTTTTCACCTCTTATCAGCATAAATCTCAGCTGTTTTAAGAAAAAAAACCTCCTTTGAGCAGAAATTCTGCTGATTCACCTCTTTTTTGCAGAATTTTCAGCCTTTTCACCTCTTTTCATAACAATTCTCAGCAGCTTCTGCTCATTTTAGCAAAATTGTCAGTCTCTCCACCTCTTCTTTGTGAGAATGAGTTTGGCTTAGTGAGACAAGTTGCTGCCTTGAGACCAGAAGGGCCAGGTTCGAATCCTGCTCAGGGCAACATTTTTTTTTCACCACTTTTCAGCAAAAATTTCTCCTTCTTTACCCCTTTCAGTAGAATCTTTGCTTTTCACCACTTTTCAGCAAAAAATTTCTGCTTCTTCACCTGTTTTCTGCAAAATTTTCAGTTTCTTCACCGCCACACAACTTTTTGCAATTTTTTAACTTTTTCAGCTTTTTTCAGCAGACATCTTACGCGTTAAGGCATCCACACAGCATTTTCGCAGGAAATGCAAATTTTTCTAGTTTACTATTACTACTCTAAAATATGAATTACATCTGAAATAATCAAATACATGAAATAGAATGATTAATAGTACATTTCCTTTTTTTTAGGAAATGACCTGTATGTATCTGTATGAAATCAATGAAAGAATCAAATACTGCATTATCTTTAGTTACATTGATAATATTTATTTATGGAAAAACAGTGGAAATATATCGCTGTTGCTTTCTTATAAATGAAGCGGACATACCTGAGTGGCCGCGATCTAATCCTGTTTACATAAAGTAAGCCTGCTCCCAAGCAGGTTTACGCTTACGGATCTGTTGCTATGACAGCAAGTCCTGGATGAGCTTCGGAGAACCGAACAATCCAAGATCACGCGAAATCGTCAACAATCAAATCCAGCTAACTTACTTAGCGAGGTACGAAGAACGGACCCCAGGAGTGGGTAGTGAGCACCATGCACTGCAGTGTGATGAACGCATGGGAGGTATCTCCTTTTTACCATCCTTACAACATGCCCAGCTAACCTGCTCAATGCAACACAATGCATGACTTCACAGTCGGAGCCAAGATCTTACTTTTCCATTCTGTTTGTGCTTTTCCTGCAACATTTGAGTTTTTGAATCAAGAATAAAGATTTCTTAGAATCTTAGTTATGTTATAATAATGTAAGTTAAACGTTTACTAAATGTGGTGCGGCAGAAATTAAACATCTTTACCGTCTCTTTTCTCGTTGAGTTCCAGATTGTTTCTAGCTGATCCCAGAGACTTGCTTTGGATGAAACTTTTGTGTAACCTATCTTTGAATCCACTAAATTCCAGATCTGTTCAGTTGGAATCAAATCTGTACTTTGGCCATCACATCAATTCCAATACTTCACATTGTTTTCTCTTGGTCAGGTAATCTTTGTACAGACTTGAAGAATGCTTGGGGTCATCGTCTCATTGCATGAACCCATGACTACTCAGTTTCAGTCCAGAAGAGATTGCCCACACAGTTTGAAGAAATGGAAGCCCACGCAATCATCAAATATCTGCCGTGTTTTACTAAATTTTTAATCCTATTTGTCTCAAAGACCTTCCAGCATCATAAAGTCCTTTTAATGCAGATGTTTCCTTCTCAATGAGCTCTCGATATACTATTTTTCAAGTCAAGTGGCTTTATTTTCATTTCAACCATGTTCAGTGGTACAGTACAAAGTGAAACGAGACAGCGTTCCTCCAAAACATCAGATTATGACATCACTCTGTTTTCTGTTTGGATGCTTCACATCTGTTTTATAACTCACATTTTATTTTCTGTTCACAGACTGAGTTCTTGTGGACTCTCAGAGACTCACTGTGAAGTTGTGGCCTCAGCTCTGAAGTCCAACCCCTCCCACTTGACAGAGCTGGACATGAGCTTTAACAACCTGCAGGATTCAGGTGCAAAGCTGTCCGCTGGACTGAAGAGTCCAAACTGTCAACTTAGGATTCTGAGGTCAGTTTACTGATTTGAGCTGTGATATTTATTAAATAAACATTTATATCAGTTTACTTTTTGAATACGATTAAAATTTATTTGTTTCTAATGTTTATATTCAGATTTAAAGGCTGCAGCCTGTCAAAGGTGAGCTGTGCTGCTTTGACCTCTGCTTTAAAGACTAACCCCTCCCATCTGGTAGAGCTGCACCTGAGTGGAAATGACCAGAAGGAATCCGATGTCAAGGGTCTGTGTGCTTATCTGGAAAGCCCTCACTGTAAACTACAGACTCTGAGGTCAGTATGAGAAACACGTGTGGCTTTGTTGAGGCCTGAGCTGCTCGAGCTGGCATGCCCCATGCAAGCCGGCTTCTATACAGTTAGCATGTACGGGGCCCAGCCGTGTTTTTGGTGGGCTTGGTTCCACCTCCTCTACTATGACCCCACCTCACTGCAGTTGCACCTTTTGCCTGGTACCTAATAGTAACTCCCAGTGGTTTCCACCTGGGTGGGTCCTCTGGGGCTGCTTTTCCACCTCGCTGGGCTGTGGTGGGCTAAGGCCTCCTCTGTGGGGTGTGATTGTGGAAGGTGGGGTTGTGTGTGGTTGGTGGGTTACCCCCCTGGTCCCCTACCATTAGGTTTCCTCTCTTCTTGTAATTCACAGCACTAGCATAGTACACACTCACATAAGATTTAATAGCTATATTTACTAGGGCTGGGTGATATATCGAGTTTTTAAAAAATATCGATATATTTTTATACGAGATATAAGGTGTGACAATATCCTTTATATCGATATAGTCTATGTTACGTTATAATTATACTTGTGGAGCTGCAAGTTTGCCTCTTTTACGTCCACTTTTGTCTTTACGCAACGTTACTCGGCCTCGCCCCTCCTCCCCCATCGCTTCACCTGCAGGAAGCGACAAGATGGACATGGCAAATCTCCGTTAACGAGCACATCGCCCCATGCGTGGGGCTGGACGCCGTCAACGTGTTAGCTAGCTAACCACGCTAACGCCATGCAGCCCAGAGGCGCTGCACAGCCTAAAATCCTTGCATTTTCTCAAAAGTTGACAGCGCGCCTTATGTATGAATTCTGTTTGTGCTTGATGGCCGCGAACCGATTTTATGTGGTACACAGCGCTCAGCAATCTGTCAAAAATGTTTTAGTACGACTTTGGTTTGATGGATTGTCGGAGCATTACGGCTACCGAGGAGCCTTCGCGGAGTGATACGTACTGTGCTTCAACGTAATATTACCCTACTGTGTATAAGGACTATAAATGGCACCTGTTAAGAGACGTGGTTAGGAAGAGGATTTCAAACTCAATGCTGTCAGTCACACAGTAGAAGTTGGGAACAGAGCAGCTGTGAAATCTGTCTTTGTTACTATGCTCAGTGTCTTTTAGTTTACATTTTGACTGCACAATTGTGAGCTTTTTGTTATGCACAAAAACAACATTGTTTTCTTTTATTTATGGAGCATTATTATTTAATAAATGCTCATAATTTATTTTTGAGTAAATTTTATGTACATCTATGCTCTATGTTAATAAAAGTGCCTGTGTGACATCTGGGACACAGCTTTGACTAAGAACTCTCTTTTTGTTCTTACTTTATGGCTTTTAAAAAAAAATCGAGATATATATCTTATATCACCATCCAGGTAAAAAATATCGAGATATGAATTTTGGGTCATATCGCCCAGCCCTAATATTTACATACGACTGTAGGACTAACTGTAGGGGCTGGGGCAGGCTGGGTTAATTATTTATAATAATAATATAATAACATGGAAAAACAGACCTGCAATAGAAACATATTTATGAGCAACGGGAATAAAAATGACCGAGCTAAGATCCTGTGGGACTTCCAGATACAGACGGACAAAATGGTGGTGGCTAACCAACCGGACATAGTGGTAGTGGACAAACAGAAGAAGACGGCCGTAGTGATCGATGTAGCGGTTCCGAATGACAGCAATATCAGGAAGAAGGAACACGAGAAGCTGGAGAAATACCAAGGGCTCAGAGAAGAGCTCGAGAGGATGTGGAGGGTGAAGGTGATGGTGGTCCCAGTGCAGTGGCTCCCAAGCTAGGCAAGTGGCTCCAGCAGATCCCGGGAACAACAGCGGAGATCTCTGTCCAGAAGAGCGCAGTCCTGGGAACAGCTAAGATACTGCAGGACCCAATAAAAATGTAGATGGGCCAGTAAGACTCTGATTCACTAACCTGAGGGATGTTAGGTAGGACACCTAATTATTATTAAGGTTAATTAACATCTATGCCATCATAACGTCTGTTTTCAGCAACAGAAAAACTTTGCAGAATGGAAATCAACATGAAAGGCCTGTTTTTTTTCTCCTTTGAATGTTTGCTCATTAATGAGAAACACGTATTTCTTATCCAGTCACTCCATGAATCAACAGAATAATTGATAGAAATCAAGATTACTTAAATATTCCACAGCTGCAGCTCAAGTAGAGACCTTCCTCATTTGGGTTTTTATCATAGTATTCTGATGTTTGAACTCTGGTGATTCGAGTGGCTTTGATGGGAGTGTAAATATCATTACATCAAAACCTTAGATTAGATGTGTGCAGTGCAGATTCATCCTGACCATGAAGGGATTGTGGGAGTTTAACTCCTCCTTTCAAATATTATGGTTCTGTCATAATGCTGGTGTTATATTGGATTCTTGTGGTGAAAAGAGCAGAACTGAAAGATGATGCCTTCATTTTCCCGGTCCATTTACTTTCCAACCCTCACCTGTAGTCATGAGATCTGGGTAATAACTGAAAGAGGAAGGTCGTGAATGCAACCGGCCAGATTTCACCATAATGTTGCTGAGCTTAAACATGAGATGAGGGCCTTCGACATCCAGGCGGATCTCAGAGTAGAACTGCTCCTCCTTCGTATCGAAAGAGTCATATATAGAGTATAGCGATTCAAACGCTCTGGGCCTCTGGTTAGGACGCCTCCTGGAGGTTGTTTTCAGTTAGAGAGGAGGAGACCCCATGAGTAGAGGGTCATGGATGGATTTGTATTCAGAATCAGTATCAGAATCCTTCCTTAACCCCGTATTAATGCTTTTAAACTTTGAAATCCAAGGATATTATCAGAGGCAGATTTCCTTCCTATTTCCTGTTTTTCCTGCAGCTGTGTCCGTCTGTATCACTCTGGCTTCACAGTGTGATTTAGGACTTTCATCCATCTTTACACTGAAGGAGGATTAAACACTTTGGATCATTTTTATCTTTGCAGGTCGTTTTTTTTTTTTTTTTTATACAAGAATCCATTTTTGGTTAATTGTTTGTTTGGTTTTTAACGGATGTTTTCGGTTATCAGCGTCATCTGTAGACTGATCATTTAGGTATATCCACACATATCTTTTCCCAGGGTGACATTGGAAGAAGTGTATAAATGAAACTCGCAGCACTCACAGAGACGTTCACTGTGTACGCTTTTGCTTCATGGAAGTAAAATAACTTCTGTTGTGTTTTATTCTTTTTTCAGATTAGGTTCATGCAGTTTATCAGAAACCAGCTGTGACCATCTGGTCTCAGCTCTGAAGTCCAACCCCTCCCATCTGAGAGAGTTGGACCTGAACTATAACATGAACCTGCAGGACTCAGGAGTGAAGATGCTGTGTGGATTTCTGCAGAGTCCAGACTGTAATCTGGAGACACTCAGGTCAGAGTCTGTCATGTTTCTGTGCGACAATATTGTGAGTGAAAGTTGACTGTGGGTTGAATATCAACTAAGGTAGTAGATCAATCAGATGACCACACTAATGACATATAGAGAGTTTGGTTGGGGGAGCAGACAGTTTGTCCTTTTTAATTCACTTCATATTTTCAAATTCCTTCAGTTTCAGTCTCTGCGGTTTGTCAGAGATCAGCTGTGCATATCTAGCATCAGCGCTGACGTCCAACCCCTCCCATCTGAAACATCTGGAGCTGAGTAACAACAATGTGCAGGATGCAGGAGTGAAACATCTGTGTGGGTTTCTGGAGCGTCCCTGCTGTACACTGGAGAAACTGAGGTCAGACATCACATTTTAGTTGTTGCTGAAATGAATATGTGACAGTTGCAGATATGACTGTTATACTGACCCCACTGAGTCTTCACTGTAAAATCTGTTGTTTTCAGTGATTTTCATCCAATCGTAGACACTTCTCAGAGTAGCAGTTGTAAGATTGTCTCATGATTTGTGATTTTAATCCATAAAAACTGTACTGGCTGAAATATTCAGAGATAAATATGTCCTTACACTTTTATAGCCTTCCAGCTTTATCTTAAAGTAGACAAACTGAAAATAATAATGTTGTCCTGCATGAAGTATGTAGGCTCTGTGCTCTAGCACTAGCTTTTCTCCTGACATGTAATTAGTCTGCATGAGTTCTGGCATAAGGGTGTTTTAGAGGAAGTAACATGTTGTCGGCCGTATTAATGAGAGGTGTTTTTCACTGTTTGAAACTGCATGTTGGCTTCAGATGTTTGAAACGCTGATAAATAAACTTGCATGTTTTTAAAGTTTAAGGAGCTGCAGCTTGTCGCACATCAGCTGTACTTCTCTGGCTTCAGCTCTGAAGTCCAACCCCTCTCATCTCAGAGAGCTGGACCTGAAGTACAACAACCTGAAGGATTTAGACGTGAAGCAGCTGTCTGATCTTGTGGAGACTCCAGACTTAAGAGTGGAGTGAGTCACTGCTGATTTCAGCAACACTGTGTTACATGTATATTATTATGTATGCAGTATATCCCAGAGCTTGATTTAGCTAAAGATGATGGTGATGGCTGTTGTCTGTGTTGATCTTTGCAGGAGATAAAGCTGGATGTAGCTGACAGCCAGTAAGATGCACAGAGATACCTGCCCTCTTTTTGTCTCTCCGCAGCTTGGTTGGTTCTGATTGGACCTCATCTCTCCGCAACATTATTATCTCATTTTTATACACACTGACAAAAGTATCAGTACATTTCATCCTGGTTTGGTTTTTGTTATCATCTTGTTTTCATCATGGAATAAATGTTGTTACTTTTTACTGTTTGTTCGTTGTTAGAGTTTAATTAGCATCCCGGTCGTGTTGGCTGTGAGCTCCATGTTTTTGTAAAAAAAAGAAAAATTCTTCTTTTTGTTTAAATGAAGTTATTATTATTGTCACTTTGTCTTCTGTGAGTTTTGTGCTTGTAGTTAGGGGGTGGGTTTAAAAAAATCGATTTTAACTTGAATAACACAATATCGATTCATTAAATCCTAGATTAATATTTAAATATAAATGTATTTTACCAGAAATGCCAGAAACTCAGTTTAACGCTCACAAACCATTTAACAACCACCAAACAGCTAAAACTGTAAATGAGAGCAAACAAACAGAATCCACACGAAGACGTAAACACAAAGCGTGAATCGTTCACCCAACGGCGCATACAGCCGACAGCTCACAGATTCTGAAGCTGCAGGTTTCGTCACTCCAACCAAATTTGACTGAACCAACAACAAAAGAAGATCCAAACTAAGCTTCACATAAACATCGTCATGGATTCCCTCTGACTTTGGCTGTTTTTCTTCCACCACAATAAAATCACACTTCCTGCACATCTCTCTCTCAGTGTACTTCAAGAACAGTTTCCCATCTCAAATCTCTGTTTTCTGCATTATTCTCTTGGTTATTACGCACCAGTCTACTGTTGTGTTCAGTGCTGTTGGCCTCTGTTTTTGTTTGTTTGTTTATTTTTAAATGATCTAAAACAAAGTCTCATTTCTGCTGTTCGATACCAAAGAAATTTATATATTTTTAATTTATGCCAAATTACAAACTCTCAGCTTTGTCTCTAATCAACCCTCTGCAACTTTGCTCTGCTTCACTTCAGCAGCAACAGGTCATGTTCAGATGTTGATTCGTGGTTTTCAGTTTTTGTTCGAATCATTTTAGGGATATCTGCTATAAAAAGCCAGAACAGGAAAATCTGCTTCATGGTTTTCTGTTTTGTCCTCCGATAAAGCCTCGGCTTTGTTTTTATACATAGATATAAAATATCCATATTTTATATCTATGTGTAATATATTTTAAAAATGTAGTGATAAATGATCAGAATTATATTTCTGAGTCAAAATTGAATTGAATCAAATCGATTATAGAAATCGGTGCTGATACCCGACCCTAGTTGTAATCAAATAAATGTGTATGTACTTTGGCTAAGCCTCTGTTTAAAATCCCATAAGATAATAATTTTAATTAAAATGGGCTTGGCTCTGTGTGTGTGTCTTGACTTAATAACAAATATTCACATTAATAAGAATAACAAGTTCACACAGATGTTTTAATCACTGCTGCAGTCGTGAGTGCAGAGAAGGCTGACAGGCTGAGGAATGAGGAAATGAAAGTGAGTGTCAGGTTGTTTAGGTGCAGTGAAGGGCGGAGTTTGCCGTCAGCCAGCAGGTTACCTTCACAGAGTCATTTACACTGGGAAGTGTGGACAGGACTGTCCCTCATCTCACAGGAACAAATTCAGCGAGTGTCACTGAGCCTGCGCTCTGGAACAAGGGTTTGGTTAACAAACTGTTTCCCAGAAGTCTCTGACTGAGCCTCTGAAGGCACACAGGTAACCCTGCAGGACGTCCTGCTCAGCTGGATTCCCGTTTCCTGTGAGTCTGAACAAAAGCTTTATTTTATTTACCACATTTAAACTGAAAGATTAAGTAAAGCATTGATAGGCTGACCAAAAACACTGAAATCCTTCCTGTTCAAGCAAAGAGAGGGAGAGACTTCCTGTAAATGAGAGGGGAGGAGCAAACATGACTGAGATACATGAAAACAGGAAGTAACAGAGTTCAGGGTCTGTTTGGAGACAGAGCTGCGACAGGGTGAGTGTAAACACCTGTACCTGCATGTTTTGACCACATCTGTGCTCAGCATGGTGGCATGATTCAGTCTGAAGGCAGTAAATTCGTGTTTCATGTGTTCAGCTGCTGTGGATCCTGACAGGGACGTGTTTAAACTGGTTGGGCTGATTTAAAGCAGGAAGTGCTGGATGATGTGACGAGTGTTAGTATGAGAGTGGAAATGGGTCAAAGTTCATGAGGAACCAGGATGATTCTTTCCGGAAACATCAGGACGATCTGACCAACAGCTGTGCTGAGCTCAAAGTCAGAGTTCTGACTGTCATCAGGTTTAGATCATTTACTGAAGGAGTAGAAATGATCAGTAAAATTTATATTAATGATTTTCTGGTACCTCCAGGCATTGCTTCCTTGTCTCGTGATCTTTATAGATCTCTGTCACTTGTTCCTCCAAATATTTTGATTTAAACTGCCATCACATTTCATTATTTATTAACTGAAGGTGCTGGAACCAGCAAACTGTATCACTTGTAAACAAAAGTTTGAGATCATCTACCGTAGATATTTTATAAAGGATCTATAATTGTCATAAAATACTATCTGTTGTTATTAAGTCGGTAGTTTGAGTGAGGAGGAAGCTTCACAGCAGCTGTGTGTTTGTGGTGGACCTCTCAGAAGAAGATGATGGAGGAAGAGGAGGGCAGAGGAGAGTCTGCAGACCTCAGTCCTGGGTAAGAGAATCGAACTGATCTATGTTTGTTTGTTATCTTAATTAAATGTATTTGCAACTGAACACTGAAAAACAACTACAATTATAATTTAGTTTTCGTACAGTCAGGGGCTCCTGGGCTGTGTGCACACCTGTGACCCTGTGTGGATCAGAGAAACTCCAGTATATAAATCATTACAGACGTCTGTACATCTTCATGCTTATGAGTCTATGTGAACTTTTAACCACAGTTATGCAGTGCTGCGAAAAAGTTTTTGTCCTTGCCCTGATTTTCTTCCTCTCCATCTTTTTTTATAATCTTACATTTACTTTTTTGCATTTGACACGATTAACATGAATTAAAAGAAAAGTTTTATAATAATTTTATTTATTACGTGGGAACCTGTCCAAATCTACCTGGCTCTGTGTGAACGAGGGAGAAACAGTTTATTTTACAATCTGCTGAATCAAAAAATTACTGAAATGAAACCTGTTTGACAAAGTAAACTAAGCTACAAAACCTCAAAAAGAGGCACATCATGCCACGATCTCAAGAAACGGGGCTTAACTGGGATTGATGTTGTGGTGTGACCTTAAACAACAGGCTGTTAATGTGGACCACATCTCTCCACAGTGATCTGAAAGACTCATTGGCAGTTCTTGTAAATGCTGGATTGCAGATCGTTTCACACAGGACCAGATAGGTTGGTAAATTTATTTGGTGACCCGAGACATGTGTGACCAATAAGGAATCAGAAAGGGGGAAATGCTTTCTCACTGGACTTTATATCTTGAAATTGTTTCTAAATAAGTGACAGTAAGGTTTAAAACAGCAGTCAACATATCAAGTAGGAGCAGGAAACGTGTGTCAGCATGAGAGCTAAAGCTCTGTATGTAAATCTCTACCACACATTTTAGAGCTCAGTTCAAACTGAACTATGCCAAGCTAAATGTCAGTGAAGGTTCTCTGTCATCCAGGTCATTGTAGACTAAGGAGCTTGGAAAGAAAAGCATCTGGACTTCTTTAAGTTGCTTGAAGACGTTTCACCTCTCATCCGAGAAGTTTCTTAAGTTTCTCAGATGAGAGGTGAAATGTCTTCAAGCAACTTAAAGAAGTCCAGACGCTTTTCTAGCCAAGCTCCTTAGACTATGCCAAGCTAAGCTGCGCAAGGTGGCTATAAAACAGTGAACGACATAAGCAGCTGTCTCTGAGAAAGGCTTTTACTGTGAAGTCTCTCTGCATTTCATATGAAACTGCAGGCAGACCACTGATTAATAGACCAGGCAGACAGGAAAAGCAGTTCATTAGTGTTATAAAATAAAAGCTAGCATCACCACAGGAAGTAACTTCACTTTTACCGACTCTGTGACCATCACAGATTCTGCAAAGTGTCATCAGATCTGGATCTTCTTTCACTAACAGGCAGCAAAAGTTTTATTGATGATGAAATGTGTTTACAGAGAGAAGAAGATGAAGGAGCAGCTGTCCTGCTGTGCTTTGTGTCAGGACGTCCTGAAGGATCCAGTCTCTACCAGCTGTGGACACTGGTTCTGCAGACAGTGCATCTCCTCATACTGGGACCAGTCTGCTTCATCAGGAGACTCGTCCTGTCCCCAGTGTGGAGAAAGATCCAGAAGCAGAGCTGGACTGCAGACAGCCAGTCAGAGCAGCTGTGTACAAAGTAAGACTGAACATCTGTCTGCTGATGGACTCATTTCTGAAAACTGGACTTCTTGTTGTGTTTTCTTTCTATTCATAAATCCATCCCTCTGGGGCCGGGTCACACTAAGCAGGGATGGCCAATGAATCAATCAATCAATCAATCAATCAATCTATTATGTCTAATTGTTAAATGTTGTCATTGTGGGTCTTAAATTTGTAAGTCTGAGTTCAATCTATATGATCAAAGCCATTCCTTTGATCCTGACCACCTCTCCAGCCACTCTGTGCTGGCGGAGGTTTTATTGTATCTGGAAGATCTGTTTCTTGTGATGTTGCTTCCTGCTTTTATGATCCTTTTGGTAAGCAGGAAGTCATGCATACAGAGACACACACACACATACACACATTCTCACCTGCATACACACACACACACACACACACACACATTCTCACCTGCATACACACACACACACACACACACACACACATTCTCACCTGCATACACACACACACACACACACATTCTCACCTGCATACACACACACACACACACATTCTTGCACATGCATACATGCTTACACATACACACACATAGTGCCTTGTCTTAGAACCATTGGGGGGTTTTACGGTGGGAGGTGCTTGTGCTGTGATGTGTATTGTAACTGTCATGTCAATAAATAGCTACGGGGACAGCTGCTCTTGGAAGGACACAAAAAAAAGGATTTGAGCTTCAAGAGCTGTTTCTTGACCTGTGTTCAACTTGAAACAGTGTCCTTTCACCTAGTAAGGCAAAAGTCAACAGTCCTCCAGCCGACGCAGGTGGCCTTGAAGGATATAGTAATGATAATAATAATAATAATAATAATAATAATAGCCAGTGAAGCTGCTTCAGGATCGGGGAGATGTGGTGGGTAGAGGAAGTCCTAGTAATATTACGAGCAGCAGAGTTCTGGACACGTTGGAGCTTGTTAATGGATTTTTGTGTAAGGCCAAATACAGGGAGTGCAGAATTATTAGGCAAATGAGTATTTTGTCCACATCATCCTCTTCATGCATGTTGTCTTACTCCAAGCTGTATAGGCTCGAAAGGTGTGGTCTAATGACATCAACACCCTATATCAGGTGTGCATAATTATTAGGCAACATCCTTTCCTTTGGCAAAATGGGTCAAAAGAAGGACTTGACAGGCTCAGAAAAGTCAAAAATAGTGAGATATCTTGCAGAGGGATGCAGCAGTCTCAAAATTGCAAAGCTTCTGAAGCGTGATCATCGAACAATCGTTTCATTCAAACTAGTCAACACGGTCGCAAGAAGCATGTGGAAAAACCAAGGCGCAAAATAACTGCCCATGAACTGAGAAAAGTCAAGCGTGCAGCTGCCAAGATGCCACTTGCCACCAGTTTGGCCATATTTCAGAGCTGCAACATCACTGGAGTGCCCAAAAGCACAAGGTGTGCAATACTCAGAGACATGGCCAAGGTAAGAAAGGCTGAAAGACGACCACCACTGAACAAGACACACAAGCTGAAACGTCAAGACTGGGCCAAGAAATATCTCAAGACTGGTTTTTCTAAGGCAGCACGGTGGCACGGTGGTTAGTACTGTTGCCGCACAGCAAGAAGGTCCTGAGTTCAATTCCACCATCAGGCCGGGGTCTTTCTGTGTGGAGTTTGCATGTTCTCCCCGTGTTTGCGTGGGTTCTCTCCGGGTACTCCGGCTTCCTCCCACCGTCCAAAGACATGCAGCTTGTGGGGATAGGTTAATTGATTAATCCAAATTGTCACTAGGTGTGAATGTGCGAGAGAATGTGAGTGTGAATGGTTGTCTGTCCCTATGTGTTAGCCCTGCGACAGACTGGCGACCTGTCCAGGGTGTACCCCGCCTTTCGCCCTATGACAGCTGGGATAGGCTCCAGCGCCCCCCGCGACCCTGAAAAGGATAAGTGGAAGCGAATGGATGGATGGATGGATGGATGGATGGTTTTTCTAAGGTTTTATGGACTGATGAAATGAGAGTGAGTCTTGATGGGCCAGATGGATGGGCCCGTGGCTGGATTGGTAAAGGGCAGAGAGCTCCAGTCCCACTCAGACGCCAGCAAGGTGGAGGTGGAGTACTGGTTTGGGCTGGTATCATCAAAGATGAGCTTGTGGGGCCTTTTCGGGTTGAGGATGGAGTCAAGCTCAACTCCCAGTCCTACTGCCAGTTTCTGGAAGACACCTTCTTCAAGCAGTGGTACAGGAAGAAGTCTGCATCCTTCAAGAAAAACATGATTTTCATGCAGGACAATGCTCCATCACACGCGTCCAAGTACTCCACAGCGTGGCTGGCAAGAAAGGGTATAAAAGAAGAAAAACTAATGACATGGCCTCCTTGTTCACCTGATCTGAACCCCATTGAGAACCTGTGGTCCATCATCAAATGTGAGATTTACAAGGAGGGAAAACAGTACACCTCTCTGAACAGTGTCTGGGAGGCTGTGGTTGCTGCTGCACGCAATGTTGATGGTGAACAGATCAAAACACTGACAGAATCCATGGATGGCAGGCTTTTGAGTGTCCTTGCAAAGAAAGGTGGCTATATTGGTCGCTGATTTGTTTTTGTTTTGTTTTTGAATGTCAGAAATGTATATTTGTGAATGTGGAGATGTTACTTCCAAGAACATTCAGCTTTGATATTAATGAGTTTTTTGGGTTCATTGAGAACATGGTTGTTGTTCAATAATAAAATTATTCCTCAAAAATACAACTTGCCTAATAATTCTGCACTCCCTGTAATAGTGAGTTACAGTAATCAATTCGAGAGATAACAAGATTATGGACAAGAATGGCAGTGACATGAGGAGTGAGGAAAGGGCGGAGGCGATTGATGTTACGGAGTTGAAAATATGCTGCACGTGTTACATTATTGATATGTGAATTAAAGGATAATGTGCTATCAAGAATGACACCCAAGCTTTTCACAGAGGGAGAGATAGGGACCAGCGAATTATTGATAGTGAGAGGAAAATCGTTAATTCTGGATAGCAATCGTTTAGTGCCGACCAGGAGAAGTTCTGATTTATTGCTGTTGAGTTTAAGGAAGTTGGAGGAGAACCAGGAATTGAGTTCTGCTAAGCAGAGGGTGAGGGAGGGTGGAGGAAGAGTAGAATCGGGTTTGGTAGAGAGGTAAAGCTGGGTGTCATCGGCATAGCAGTGGAACTGAATGTTACATTTACGAAAAATGTGTCCGAGTGGAAGAAGGTAGATGATGAAAAGGAGGGGCCCGAGGACAGATCCCTGGGGCACCCCAGTAGATAGAGGAGAAGGCTGAGAAGTGAAGGATTTTAATTGAATGAACTGAGTGCGGTCAGACGGGTATGATTTAAACAAGGCTAATGGAGTGTGAGAGAGACCAATAGAAGCTAATCTGCTAAGGAGAATGGGATGAGAGATGGTGTCAAAGGCTGCACTCAGATCAAGGAGAATAAGGATGGAGAGGAGACCAGAATCAGCTGCCATGAGAAGATCGTTTGTATTTTTATAAGAGAAGTTTCGGTGCTATGCAGAGGACGGAAACCAGACTGGAACTGTTTGTAAAGGTTATTATCAGTGAGGTGTAGATGGACTTGTGAAGCAACTATTTTTTCAAGAATTTTTGAGAGGAATGGTAGATTGGAGATAGGACGGAAATTGTTAAAGTTGTTGGGATCTAGACCTGTTTTTTTCAGGATTGGGGTGATGGCGGCAACTTTGAAAGAAGCAGGAACAGTTCCAGTGGTGAGTGAAGAGTGAATAATAGCAGATATGAGGGGAAGGAGAGGGGGTAGACAGGCTTTGACAAGGACAGTGGGGATAGGATCAAGCTGGCAGGTACAAGGCTTTGATTTGTGGATGAGATCAGCGATATCAGTTAAAGACGGAAGTTGAAAAACAGAGGAAGTGAGAAGGGGTGGAGTTAAGACAGAGGAGCATTAGGGACCAAGTCTACGTGTATTTTATGGTAAATGGTAAATGGCCTGTATTTATATAGCGCTTTACTAGTCCCTAAGGACCCCAAAGCGCTTTACATATCCAGTCATCCACCCATTCACGCACACATTCACACACTGGTGATGGCAGCTACATTGTAGCCACAGCCACCCTGGGGCGCACTGACAGAGGCGAGGCTGCCGGACACTGGCGCCACCGGGCCCTCTGACCACCACCAGTAGGCAATGGGTGAAGTGTCTTGCCCAAGGACACAACAACCGAGACTGTCCAAGCCGGGGCTCGAACCGGCAACCTTCCGATTACAAGGCGAACTCCCAACTCTTGAGCCACGATCGCCCGTATGAATTATGAATTTTTTTAGTGAAGAATAGCATTAGAGAGTCGCAGAAGTTAGATGAGTAGAGATGAGCGGGCAGAGAATCAGGTGGCCTGTTAAAGGAGCTGAATAATGAAAATAGGGTCTTGGTGGAGTCCTCACATGAACAGATAGTGGTAGAATAATAGGCAGATTTGGTTTGACTGATACATTCCTGATAAAACAGAACATGATTATTAAACATATCCTTATGAATAGTAAGGCCAGTTTTCTTGTAAAGACGTTCAAGCCGTCGGCCTTTAGCTTTCAATAATCGGAGTTCGGGGGTGTACCAGGGTGCAGAGCGGGAAAAGAGTACAGTTCTGTTTTTTTGTGGAGCAAGAGAATTCAAAATACTACTGAGGCTATGATTATAATTAAATACTAGATCATCTTGAATTGTTAAGAGACAAGCAGCTAGAGAGCAGAAGAAATGATATCGAGATTTATATTCTTGATATTGTGGAAAGAAATAATATGAGGATTGTTAATTATGGAGAAAGTCATGTGAACATTAAAGGAGAGAAGTAGATGATCAGAGATTGGCAGCTCGTCAGCTGTGCAGTTGGAGGGGGTAAGTCCAGAACAACAGACTAGGTCCAAAGTATGGCCCTTAGTGTGGGTAGGGAAGTTTTTGTATTGTTTAAGGCTGAAGCTATCAAAGCAGGATAAAAGGTCTTTGGTAAGAGGATGATCGCAGTTATCCACATGGACGTTGAAGTCACCCAGCAATATTATATTAGGGGAAACAGTAGCTAGGTTGGCCAGCAGATCAGCAAAGTCACTTATAAAATTTTTTTTAAAGCGGATCTAATGTCCATCACTGGTCACCAGGTCTGTCAATTTCCTGTTGAAGAGGCGTGAGTACTCACAGCTGGCCCATCATCAGTCATGTCGGCAGGCCTTGTGGGGGTTGGAACAGCTGTAGTCGCTTCCTTTGTTCTTTGATAACCCAGGTCTGAGCCAGCACCGATCAGCCAGAACTCTGTTATCATGGTTCAGAATAGGTAGTTGTCATTCAATGTCTTCCTTCGAGAGTGTCGCCAGGCACACGACGCAACTAACCATCGAGTATCCAGCAGCAAATGTCTCTTCGGGACAATTGGGCTCTCTCCCTCCCTTCGTTGAGGGACCAGTTGATCAAATCCATAATTTTTGAAAGATGCATCCGCCTCCCCCAGCTTGTCTGGGGGAACACCGAGGTATTCCTATATCGGCAAGAGATATAATCTCTCCAGTATGTCCTGGGTCTGACCCGGGGCCTCCTCCCAGTGGAACATGGCCAGGACAACTCACCCAGGAGGGATCCTTGTCAGATGTCCGAACCACCTCGACTGGCTCCTTTTGATATGGAGGAGCAGCGGCTCTACTCTGAGCTTCTCCCAGATGGTTGAACTCCTCACCCTATCAGTAAGGGAGAAGCCTGCCACCCTTCTGAGAAAACTAATTTCTGCCACTTGTATCAGCAAAGTAGTTCTTGAGTTCACTGCTGACGACCATAGGTGAGGGTAGGAACGTAGCTCAACTGGTAAATAGAGCTTTGTTTTACACTCAGCTCTCTCTTCACCAAGACAGGCTGGTACAGGCGATCAATACACCCGCAGCATCAATCTCCCTCTCCACTTACTGGTGAACAAGAATTCTCCACTTGGGGAACTCGTCCTTCAAGTCCTTTAAAAACACCCTTCAAAAAATACTCAAGGGGAAACAGTCAAATGCTTTCCATAAAATACATATACACTGGTTGGGAAAACTCACATGCACCTTCAAGTGTGCTTGAAAGGGTAAAGAGCTGGTCGAGTGGTTTGCAATTGCTGCATTCCGCTTGGCCTGTTGGTACCTGTCAGCTGCCTCAGAAGTCTCACAGGCTAACCGAGCCCAATAGGACATCTGGTTTGGGGGTTACCACCACATCAGGCACCAACCACCATGTGCTCACAGCTCTGGGCAGTGGTTTCGGCAATGGAGGTGCTGAACATACTCTATTTGAACTCATTTCCCCCGACAGGAATGCTGTCAAAACTCTGCTAGAGTGGGAGTTGAAGATCTCACGGACCGGTGTCTCTAGAAGGAATTCCCCATGCACACTCAATATATGTTTAGGCACAGGTCTCGCCTTTTTAGTGTCATTATTTTTTTTGTTTTTCAGCAGATGTTGGTCTGCAGGAGGTTTTAGATGAACATAAGATCAGTCTGAGGAGGAGATGTGTGCGTGATGAAACAGGAAGTAGAACCCTCATCAACACCATCTACACTGAGCTCTACATCACAGAGGGACAGAGTGAAGAGGTTCATACCCAACATGAGGTGAGGCAGCTGGAGACAGCTTCCAAGATGGATGCCCTCCATGACCCTCCAATCAGGTGCCAGGACATCTTTAAAGCCTTACCTGACCAACAGACACCCATCAGAGTGGTTCTGACCAACGGCGTGGCTGGTGTTGGAAAAACCTTCTCAGTGCAGAAGTTCACTCTGGACTGGGCAGAGGGCTTGGAGAACCAACATGTCAGTGTGGTGGTTCTGCTTTCATTCAGGGAGCTGAACCTGATCAGAGATGAGCAGTACAGTCTTCTGGAGCTGCTCCATGTTTTCCATCCAACATTACAGAAGGTCTCAGCAGAGAAGCTGGCTGTCTCTCAGCTTCTGTTCATCTTTGACGGCCTGGATGAAAGCAGACTTTCATTGGATTTCACCAACAGGAAGCTGCTGTCTGATGTCACACAGAAGTCATCAGTCAGCCAGCTGCTGACAAACCTCATCCAGGGGAATCTGCTTCCCTCGGCTCTCGTCTGGATAACTTCCCGACCCACAGCAGCCAATCAGATCCCTCCTACATGTGTTGACAGGCTAACAGAAGTACGAGGCTTCACTGACGCCCAGAAGGAGGAGTACTTCAGGAGGAAATTCAGTGATGAAGAGCTGTCCAGCAGAATCATCTCCCACATGAAGACATCCAGGAGCCTCCACATCATGTGTAGAATCCCAGTCTTCTGCTGGATCACTGCTACAGTTCTGGAGCACATGTTGACTACAGAGCAGAGAGGAGAGCTGCCCAAGACCCTGACTGACATGTACTCACACTTCCTGCTGGTTCAGACAAAGAGGAAGAAGAACAAGTACCATGAGGGACATGAGACGAGTCCACAGGAGCTGACGGAGGCTGACAGGGAAGTTCTTCTGAAGCTGGGGAGGCTGGCGTTTGAACATCTGGAGAAAGGAAACATCATGTTCTACCAAGAAGACCTGGAGCAGTGTGGTCTTGATGTCACAGAGGCCTCGGTGTACTCAGGAGTTTGTACAGAGATCTTCAAAAGAGAGTGTGTGATCTTCCAGAAACCAGTCTACTGCTTTGTTCATCTGAGCATTCAGGAGTTTCTGGCTGCAGTCTACATGTTCCACTGTTTCACCAGCAGGAAGACAAAGGTGCTGAGGGATTTTCTGGATATCTGGCATAATATCCCATCACTTATTGAGCTCCTTTCAGAAACCATGAGAGAATCACTGAGAAGTAAAACCGGCCACCTGGACCTGTTTGTCCGCTTCCTTCATGGCCTCTGTCTGGAATCCAACCAGAGACTCTTAGGAGGTCTGCTGGGTCAGACAGAGAAAAACCCAGGAACCATCCAGAGAGTCATCAACAACCTGAAGATGATGAACAGTGATAAAATCTCTCCTGACAGAAGCATCAACATTTTTTACTGTCTGATAGAAATGAATAACCTCTCAATACATCAGGATATCCAAGAATTTTTGAAGTCAAAAAACAGATCAGAGAGACTCTTTGAGATCCACTGCTCAGCTCTGGCCCACATGCTGCAGATGTCAAAAGAGGTTCTGGATGAGTTGGACCTGCAGAAATACAACACATCAGACCAAGGACGACACAGACTGATTCCAGCTGTGAGGAACTGCAGAAAGGCTCGGTGAGTCCAGATGTGATCATTTACACCATAAATCAGTGTAGACTGGTAGATTTGTTTTTAATACGTAGACAGTACAAAATCATTTTCTTTTGTTTTAGTTTTACATTCAGCTTTCCTTTGGTGAAAGCAAAGCTCAGCAGTTTTTCACACGGTAAAAGGAGTATGAGGCCACTCATACTTAGGGGGTTATTGTCATTGGATCCTTAGAACACCTGGGTGGATGATGTAGATGATGGTGGTGGCTCAGTTTTTTGGTGATTAAATACAAAAAATACATAGATTTCTGTAATTGTTGGATAACATTTAAATAATATGACAGGAAAATGCAGCCATTTAAAGTCACTTTAAATCTAGCTGAAATCAATTTATTTTGTTTTATATTTATTAGAAGGCTCAATCATGTGTTGTTGTGAATGTATTTAAATGTAACATTCACTGGCTGGTAAAGATTTTGTTTTCATCTGGATGTGGGAGACTTGCTGTGTCTTTCTCTGTCAGCCACTGTGTTTGTATAGAGGTGGAGAGCAGTTACCTTATTCTGTCTCAGGCTCATAATTAGTGACATAGTGAGTGGTTCAATCTCCATGAATCACTGGAATAATAATAATAATGGATTGGATTTATATAGCGCTTTTCAAGGCACCCAAAGCGCTTTACAATGCCACTATTCATTCACTCTCGCATTCACACACTGGTGGAGGCAGCTACAGTTGTAGCTACAGCTGCCCTGGGGCAGACTGACAGAAGCGAGGCTGCCATATCGCGCCATCGGCCCCTCTGGCCAACATCAGTAGGCGGTAGGGTAAAGTCTCTTGCCCAAGGACACAACGACCAGGACAGAGAGCCCAGGGATCGAACCGGCGACCTTCCGGTTACAGATACGCTTCCCAAGCCCCTGAGCCACGGTCGCCCCACAAACACAAACTGCCTACACCAACAGAAATAGCCTCTGCTACTCCAAAACTGCTCCAGATGACCTCAACAACAGAAACTGTCCTTGCTGCTCCTCCACACACACTTGAGCTTTTTTGCATTAATGTACACTCGGTCTGTCTTTATAACACAGATTGTATATTTTCTATAATCACAGACTGGCTCAGTGTGGACTCTCAGAGACTCACTATGAAGTTGTGGTCTCAGCTCTGAAGTCCAACCCCTCCCATTTGACAGAGCTGGACATGAGTGGAAACAAGCTGCAAGGTTCAGGCGTGAAGCTTCTGTGTGCTGGACTGGAGAGTCCAAACTGTCGACTGGAGACTCTGAGGTGAGTTCACTGACTGCAGCTGTTGTTTTTTTCTATATTTCAGATCTTTGATTCATGTTTGAAACTTTCTTTAGTTCCTAAATGTTCAGGATGTGTCTGAAGACAAATGTGAAGAAGTTTGAGTGCTTTCAGAAATGTGGTCTCTTGCCAAATGACTGAACAACAGTTTTTCCTTTTGGCTCCAAATAGAAGTGACAGGCTATTATGAGGATTTTGATCTCACTCAATTAAACATTTAAAACATTCCGCTTTGTTTTTCAAATTTTACTCCACTCAGCCATTTAAACTAATTGTCGTTCAGAAATCATAAAAAATGAAACTAAATATTGAAGCTCACTATTTCTATTATTGCTGGAGAAGCAACATGTTCATTCAGTATCAGCTTTTATATTCTCAATTTTCTGCTGTGAACACATTATGAATACTGAATGACTTCAAACAGGAAGTCAATTTGTTAAGCTGATACCTTTTACATTTTTATTCAGATTGGAGAAATGCAGTTTGTCAGATATCAGCTGTGATTATCTGGCCTCTGCTTTGAAGTCCAACCCCTCCCATCTGAAACATCTGGACTTGAGTCTTAACATGATGCAAGATTCAGGATTGGAGCGGCTATGTGGTTTTCTGGAGGATCCACACGGGGGACTGCAGACTCTGAGGTTAGACGCCACGTTTTTATGATATGCAAATCCAGAGAACTTAAATTTTCAGTTCTATGGATTTAACAGAATTTTATCTTACTGTAGTAGTAAGTCATTACCAGTTTACTGGGTAAGAAGCAATTAACATTAATCACACACCAGTCAAAACACCCAAAAGTTCATTTTAACTCTCAAGAACTTATTGACATTTAATGAACAGCATAGATGTCCTGCCAGTGTCAGTGTGTCTCTCCCTGCAAAGTCTTTGGGTTTTTTTCTCTTACAAAATATTTTATAAGTAAGTAAAGTTTATTTATTAAGTGCTTTTCATACACAGGTAGTCACAAAGCTCTGTGCAAGGTTAAAATAAACAGAACGTAAAGTACCAAAACAGACAATACAATGTAAATAAAAAAAAATAATAAAAAAAAATAACAACAACAACAAAATTGCTCAACAGAAGGCTTGTTAAAATAGAAAAGTTTTAAAGGATTCCACAGAGTCCACCAAACGTAGCTGTGGTCGTAGACTTCCGGTGCCCGAAGCCAGACTCAATAACCAATGTACTTTAAAAGAACCGATCAAAAGACTTGTTCCAAGGTCTCACCAAACTCCTAGTACACCTGAGTTTTGGCATCAGCCGCTGCCGGTACCTGTCAGCTGCCTCTGATAACAGATAACACTCCTGTATGTATAATGTGTAGGTACAAAAATACTTTAGTCTATTTGGTGTAGATTAAACTTGCTCAGAATCATCAGATTGAGTATGTAGACTGAATGACCCAGAGGTGTACTGAGGAGTACAAGGTGAACAGGAATAGAGACAGCATATAGTCCATTGTTGAGGTCCTGTATAAGAATTAGATAACTTTATTAATCTCTAAGGAAATTATATAGTTACAGTCACTCTAGGGCAGGGGTCTCAAACAAACGGCCCACGGGCCATTTGCGGCCCACGTCACCTCTGCTTGCGGCCGGCATATAAATGTGAAGAAGAATTTTTTTTTAAATTATTATTCAAAAAATGATTTAATACGACGGCAGAGTGTTACAAGCATGGCCCTTTAAGACTGTAGCCTCGTGGGCGGTGTAGTCCGTGCTGCAGGGAGAACATGTGGGACCGCCCCTCCCGCTGTGTGTGTGTGAGGGAGGGAGAAAAGGGAAAGTCGAGCAGAAACGGGAGATGGAAGCAGTGCCTGACCAGCCCAGTTGTAAGTAAGCTGTAAATACTCGACTGTACACTGTGTTCGTGTTTTCCTCCGAAACAATCAAGTTCTGCTGGAGCAGCCTTTCAACGCCTCTCTCTGTCTCTCGCTAGCAAAGTTGACCCAGACAGTAAAGCTAGTTCCCGGCTACGAGCCCGACACAGAACCCGAAGTATTAACCTGGCCAAGGTAACAAGGGAGTGCAAACATGTTGAGGGCTGTGTTAGTTCAGTGAGAGATTTATTTGTAAAGAAAACAATTTTCACTTGCCGTCGAAAACTAATATGTACGCTTATGCCTGCATTTTTATTTTGTTAAATACAAACAAAATTGTAGCAGAAGTGCTGCCACGTGTCTGGCCAGAAAGAGCTGTTTATTTGGTAGTTCAATGAAACTACTGTACTATACCGCTGAGTGACTGTCTTCTGCTCGTCAAATACATTTCATTGCATTTTCATTGCAGTTAAGAGTGAGAAAAAAAAATTGCGTTCATGTTTGAAATTTTGTTTTGCTAACTAATACTTAGCAAAGAAAAATACAACAAATTTAAATGTACAATTTAGTACAGGGAGAGGAGCTACAGAAAGTGTGCCTCACCAGTGTGGAGTCCATGCAGCTCTGGCTGGGAAACCCCACACATGCAACATGTTTACAAGTGGCATCACACTGATTAATGCCCCACTTCAACAGTGACACATGGAACCTTAGTTTTACAAAAATTTAATTTACACAATAAAAAATAAATAAACTGTATACAGTTTATTTATTTTTTATTGTGTAAATTAAATTAAATTAAATAAATAAACTGTATACAGGGCAGCACGGTGACACGGTGGTTAGCACTGTTGCCGCACAGCAAGAAGGTCCTGAGTTCAATTCCACCATCAGGCGAGCGTCTTTCTGTGTGGAGTTTACATGTTCTCCCCGTGTTTGCGGGGGTTCTCTCTTTGGACGGCTTCCTCCCACCATCCAAAGACATGCAGCTTGTGGGGATAGGTTAATTGGATAATCCAAATTGCCACTAGGTGTGAATGTGAGTGTGAATGGTTGTCTGTCCCTGTGTGTTGGCCCTGTGACAGACTGGCGACCTGTCCAGGGTGTACCCCGCCTTTCGCCCTATGACAGCTGGGATAGGCTCCAGCGCCCCCCGCGACCCTGAAAAGGATAAGTGGAAGCGAATGGATGGATGGATGGATAAAACAAACAAAACACTACATTTTAGGAAATATTAGTGGGTGTTTTCTTGTTTGTTTTTTGTACTACTTGAACACTAAAGTGGCCCTCCAATGAGATGACAGTGCCAGAAGTGGCCCACGGCTCATTTGAGTTTGAGACCCCTGCTCTAGGGCAATAACAGTAACAGACTGAACTGAATTAAACAATACAATATATTACAGACTTTAGAAAGATATAAGAAATAGCTCTAATATATACAAATGGCTCAATTATAGATCCATCCATCCATTCTCTTCCACTTATCCTTGTCAGGCTCGCACGGGGGGCTGGAGCCTATCCCAGCTACCATAGGGCGAGAGGCGGGGCACACCCTGGACAGATCACCAGTCTGTCACAGGGAAACACATTTAACCGTTCACACTCAAATTCATAACTATGAACAATTTAGAGTTACCAGTCAACTCAGCTGGGAAGCTGAGGTAACCAGAGAGAATGCAAACTGGGCCAAATATATCATATACACATACACAAATATATAAATACAGATTATACAATAGGGATAAATAGAATAAACAGGAATAAGAATACCATGGAATTGCACATTTCAACTTTTGTGAGTCTATTACACCGTTGAATGTTAAAAGAGAGAGAGAGAAAAAATATATATAAATATGTAAAAAATATTGCACAGTGACAAAGGCACTACACATTAGTTGTTCCCCCCTCCTTTGTCCCCCTGTTTCCCCTCCCTCTCCCCTCCAGAGAGGAGGGGAAACAGTTTGATGGCGTGTGGGACAAAGGAGTTTTTAAGTCTGTTGGTCGTTGACTTGGGGAGAAGCAACCTGTCACTGAACAGACTCCTCTGGTTGTTTATGGCCATATGCAGATGATGCCCAGCATTGTCCATAATGTTCAACAGGTTCTTTATTGTAGTAGTCCACGAGATGACAGACTTCTGAGCATCACGTCTGTCCTGAAGATTGTCTCCTTGGCATCTTTGCTTAGGGCTTGTTATTGTGCTGCCATCACCAGAACCTCTGTGTTGTCTTTTTCTAGCCACTATTAGGCTTAGGCTATATGTGTCTGGTTCATAATAAATTACATTAATTAGAGTCTCACTGTTGGACACATTGCATCATATAATCTGAAAAACAGTGAAACCCTCAATGATTTAAACCAGAAACTGTCGAATAAGCTTTTTTCTTTTCCTCTTTATACAGACTGGAGTGGTGCAGTTTGTCACAGGTCAGCTGTTATTATCTGGCCTCAGCTATGAAGTCCAACCCCTCCCATGTGAAACATCTGGTCCTGAGGGGAAACAACCTGCAGGATTTAGGAGTGAAGCAGCTGTGTGGTTTCCTGGAGAGTCCCCGCTGTAGACTGGAAACACTGAGGTCAGACACTATGTTTTAGTTATGTTAAAGAGGCTGCAGACATTAGGCTGATATTAATAATAAAATAATAATGGATTGCATTTATATAGCGCTTTTCGAGACCCTCAAAGCGCTTTACAATTCCACTATTCATTCACACACTGGTGGAGGCAGCTACAGTTGTAGCCACAGCTGCCCTGGGACAGACTGACAGAAGCAAGGCTGCCATCGGCCCCTCTGGCCATCACCAGTAGGCAGTAGGTGAAGTGTCTTGCCCAAGGACACAACAACTGAGACTGTCCGAGTCGGGGCTCAAACCGGCAACCTTCCGGTTACAAGACGAACTGCCAACTCTTGAGCCACGATCGGCGATCGCAGTATTATACTGATCTACAATCAGGATCTTCATTGTGCACTCTTCTGGTTTTGGTTCAGTCAGTATCTGGTGTGGCCACCATTTGCCTCACACAGTGTAAAACCATTGCATAGAGTTGATCAGGTTGTTGATTGTGGGCTGTGGAACATTGGTCCACTCCTCTTCAATAGCTGAGCGATTTTGCAGAATATTGGCAGGAACTGGAACATGCTGTCATATACCCCGGATCCAGAGCATCCCAAACATACTCGATACTTCCAAATATGGGTACAACCATGGGTACAACCATCTCCCAGGACCTGAAGTGGGAGACCAACATCAACTCCATCCTCAAAAAGACCCAGCAGAGGATGTACTTCCTGAGACAACTGGGGAAGTACAGTCTTCCACAGGAGCTGCTGATCCAGTTCTACACTGGTCATTGAGTCTGTCCTGTGCTCCTCCATCACAGTCTGGTATGGAGCAGCCACTAAACAGGACAGGAGCAGACTGCAGCGGACTGTACGGGCAGCAGAAAGGATCATCGGCGCCCCCCTGCCCTCCATCCAGGATCTGTACCTCTCAAGAACCAGGAACCAGGCAGGGAAACTCATCACAGACCCCTCACACCCTGCACACAGACTTTTTGATCTGCTGCCCTCTGGCAGACGGTACAGAAGCCTGCAGACCAGGACCACCCGACACAGGAACAGTTTCTTTCCCCTCGCCATCTCCCTTCTTAACAGTTGACCTGTCACACTGCCAGACTGCAACTGCACCTTATGTACATTTTGTAGTATTCATTCCACCTCATTCATTTCTGTATTTTATGTATATAAGTTTAGATTCGTTATTTATAGTTGGTTTACACAGCTTTGTGTATGTATGTGTAATGTGTATATATAGACACTTGTGTGTGTGTGTGTGTGTGTGTGTGTGTGTGTGTGTGAGATTTACATTGCTGTGCTTGAGAGCCACCATCTACCGGAACCAAATTCCCTGTATGTGTCTGCACATATACTTGGCCAATAAACACGATTCTGATTCTGATTCTGATTCTGATATTGTGTAGAGATCCTTGCAATATGGGGCTGTGCATTATCATCCGGCAACATGACGGTTGTGGATGAATGGCACAACAATGGGCCTCGGGATCTTGTCACGGTATCGCTGTGCATTTAAAATGCGAGGAATAAAATGCACCTGTGTTCGTTGTCCATAACATACGCCTGGCCATACCAGAACTGCACCGCCACCATGGGCAACTCGATCCACAACAGTGACGTCAGCAAACCGCTGATGCCACACACCGATTGTTGCTGCAGCTGGTCTCAGATGATCCTAGAGGTGAACATGCTGGATGTGGAGGTACTTCCAAATTCTCTGAAACGCCTTTGGAGATGGCTCATGACAGAGAAATGAACATTAATTTCATGGGCAACAGCTCTGGTAGACGGCTCCTGAAGAGTGAAGAAGAGCCTCAGAAAATGAGAGCAGAAGGAAAAAGGAACGGTCAGCTTTGTTTTTAATTGGCTGGAAGAGTGGAAGGTCAAAGATGTTACAGACACAGGAAGTGACCTTATAGTCAAGGCTGGAGCAGCTGGGCCGTTCTGGGTTTCTCTGATTTTGCTGTTCTGGTCCTGATGCTGTGAAACCAGAGGGCAGCATATACATATTTACTAGGGGTGCAACGATATTCGTATCGATATTGAACCGTTCGATACAGTGCTTTCGGTTCGGTACGCATATGTATCGAACAATACAACATTTGTAATTTATTTTATCAACTTTCCTTCTGACGATGCTGTCTGTGTTGAGCGCTCAGTGAATCTGCACTCGACAGTGCAGCCTAGGCGGAGTAGTCGAACGCAGATTCACTGAGCGCAGGACAAGCTAGCGAGACAGAAGTTAAGCTCTCCTTGCAACATGGACCTCCCCCACCCTCATTCAGATCTGGCGTTTGGAATTATTTTGGTTTTCATGTGACGTATGACCCTGAAGGTAAGCGCGTCATGGACTAAAGTAAAACAGTATGTTGGATGTGCCATGCAATGCTCAATTACATGGGTGGGAACTAGTGTGTTAGCGCAGTTAGCTCGTTAACGTGTTGGCCGTCTAGCCCCATGCACGGGGCGATCGGCGGTAGCTCGTTAACGGAGATTTGCCGTGTTGTGGCGTTAACGTCATTTCAACGAGATTAACCTGAAAGCACTAGTGGGAACACAACGAATATGACTGCACATTTACTCCGACATCATCCTAGTGCAACGACAAAAACAACAAGCATGCTACTAACTTTAGCCGAGTCATTTAGACAGCTGTTAGCACATGATTCTCCTTATGCTGCTGAGAATATAGCCCAGAAGAAGCGGATAGTATAGCTTTTATTTTGGAAAGAGACATTTCTCTGTAATAAACTCTCTTTTCCAAAGATGAGTGATTCCTCAATCAGATACAGGGCTCGCAATATCGCTAGCCCGACGTCCCGGAGCTAGCGATTTTTTCAGTCGGGCTACCAAAATCTATCTCTGCCCTGCCCGTCGGGCTATTGTAGGAAGGAAAAATATATGTCAATGCTTTTGCATTCTTTCAGAAATGTAGCTGGGTAATTATGTCATTGGCATCGGTGAGCCACTGTCAATATGTGACATATTGAAATCGCGTTTGAATTTGCGCTTGTTTTTTTGCTTTCACTTTGCAATCGCGTGAACTGTGTATAGAGAGCGACAGCACTGATCTGTGAGTGATGATAATTTGTGCACCAATTCCTCTGACATCGTCTTATTAATCGTTAGCTTACTATGCAAACATGACAAGTGAAATCTCCCGCAGCAAGCTTAAACATGTGAGAGGTTGATCGTGCAGAGAATCGCTGAGCTTATGTGAGTGCGTGTGTAAAAGCATTTCAGTTCTGCTGAGCCAAATAAGACAGGTCAGGGTGAAGAAGTGACAGCCAAAGAAAAGCTTACCACAAAACGGAAAAGTTATGACAAATCAGACTATAAGGCAAAAAGAAAGTGCAGCTTTATGGTTTCATGGACAAAAGAATTTCTGTGGCTGCAATATGACGAGCTAAATAACCAGGGCTGCACATAAGTGGTCCGCAGGTGCGCATTCGCTGTCAAAATAAAAAACGGGCACAAGATAAGAAATTGCAACACGTGTTTGCGTACATAAGATTTTCAGGAGGACAGACATTTGTTTAGAACTCTTAAAGATGTCGAAGACGCTCCTTTAAGCAATTACTGTGATGTTCCTCCACCTCCAAAGAAATGTCAGGAGTCCGAACCACAAAAGAAGCGCGTATTCTCGGAAAAGTAGTTGCAGGAGGTGAGCTGGCTTCAAACAAATGATGAACGCACAGAGATGTGGTGCAGAATGTGCCGTGAAAATTTAATAAATGACAAATTAAAAAGGCATCAACATTTTTTTTTGTATCGAAAAAATATTGAACCGTGACACCAAAGTATCGAACCGAACCGTGAATTTTGTGTATCGTTGCACCCCTAATATGTACATATATGAAATTCTTTCTAACTGTTCTTTTAACCTTGAAACATAAAGGCCTGTGGTTGAAACAAACATGCGCACACACAAACACATATAAGCTGTTTGGATTATAAACACTGAATGATTTCAAGTAAAAAATCCAACACACATATCTTTTATTTGTTATTTAGGCTGAGCATCTGCAGTTTGTCACAGATCAGCTGTGTTTATCTGACCTCAGCTCTGAAGTCCAACCCCTCCCATCTGAAACATCTGGACCTGTGTCACAATTACAAGCTGCAGGATTCAGGAGTAAAGCAGTTGTGTGGTTTTCTGCAGAGTCCATACTGCAGACTGGAAACTTTGAGGTCAGTCACCATGTTGTGTGTGGATGTACATGATAAAAACATTGTGGTGGCATTAAACTGCAGATGTAGCCCTTCATGTAGAGTAGGCCCATTATGGCAAAATCTGATTATCTAACAAAATATTCATTATAAAAAAGCACCATGCAACCATGCAAGTTAAAAGAAATCAGAAAGAAAGTAAGGAGGAGGTGGTGAGGGACACAGGGTCGTCTGGTTTGGAGTTAGGCCTGAACTATAGCAGCTGTTTCTGACCACAGGCGACCAGTGGTCCCTGTTGGCCCACAGCTTCTGGTGGGGCGGTCAAGATTAAAGTCAGTTTCTAGTGTTATGAAAGTGTCTCTTTTTTAATTTGGCTAAATCACTGGGCCATAACCATACTGTGGACCATTCACTCTTAATTAAACAGCCATGAGCATGGAAAACAGACAAATCCTAATTTCTCTGACACTCATTAGTATATCTGAGAATAAAAAGCAGTGAAACCACACGATCATAAGCAAAGATGAGAAGCAAACTGAACAGGTTAGATAAACACAGACCAGTATAGAGTCTTTGGTCCAGACTGGAACAACTGTGTGCCCAGTTTGAGCTCTCTTCAGTGCTGTGACCTGACAGACCCAGAGGGGCCATCACATCACATTTAGAAGCTCCCCTGATGGAGCCACAACACATGTCCAATACTTAGTCTGTCTTGTTGGACCAACTGGAAGAAATGATTCAAGGACTTAGTCACAGAACAGAGATTCAAATCTCCAAAATCCAACTGGCTGCATCAGGACATATAGTCTGAAACTCTGCACAGTTTCCTGTTTGAAGCTGCTTCCTGTTGGCTTCAGCTGTTTGGAGTTTCCATTTTCTGAACTTCTACATTCTGAAGCTTCTTCAGCTCTGAACAGATGATGAAACACTGAATGATTTCAAGCACTTTGTCTAATAAACATAAGTGATTTCAGTTGTTATTTAGAGTTATTTAATAAACTTGTGCTTTATTTTTCCTCCGCGTTTTTCTAAACTCATCTTTTCTTTATGCAGATTGGAGTACTGTTTTATATCAGCTGTTGGCTGTGAATATCTGCACTCAGCTCTGACATTCAACCCTACCCATCTGCGAGAGCTGGAGCTGAGAGGAAACAACCTGCAGGATCTACATGTGAAGCGGTTGTCTGATCTTGTAGAGAATTCACACTATAGCCTGGAAACTCTGAGGTCAGTAAATGGTTGTAGTCAGTCAATGTTGCTTCAGTGGTAATGTATTAAACATGGTTAACTTCTCTAGTAATGAAGTGTGAACAAGTTTGTTGTGGACGTACCATATTTTCCGCACTATAAGGCACACTTAAAATCCTTTAATTTTCTCAAAAATCAACAGTGTGCCTTATGTATGAATTCTGGTTGTGCTTACTGACCTCGGACCGATTTCATGTGCTACACGGCGCTCAAAAATCTGTCAAAAATGTTTAAGTACGACTTTGGTAAGAGATGAAGCCGCACCGCTTGATGGATTGTTGGACCATTACAGCTACTGTAGTCAGGAGCCTCGTGGAGGAATCTGGGTCCTAAACTCCGTCTTCTTCGGGTCCCAAAAGCCAATCGAACAGTGCGGCATCACTGAGAGTTACAAACTGTCTAAATTCTTTCATCTTTAATAAAATGATCAGTGTTGCTGCTTTACCAGGTGTAACAATTAAGTTTAACATCCAGGCATCCGTGAAAACAGGATTCATTAAATTTAACGGAGTTAGAAGTTAGCAGGAAGTTAGCTCGCTAGCTTCCACCTAAACATGATATAGCATGTTCTGACTGAGAGATTTATGAAACAATTCAAACGTACAGCTCTGCTGTCACTTCCAACATAAATGAAGACAGAAAACTAAACAGCAGTGACGTTTGTAGGGTTACTGAAGTTTTTTCAAGTCTTTTCAAGGTTTGAAAGTGCTTGAATTTCAGATATGGTGCTTAAAAGTGCTTGAAAGTGTAACTGTATTTCATTCACCATAAATAACTATCTGATTCAATAGTTTTCTTATCAGATAGAAAAATAAAATGAGTTGCAAACTGTAAAAGCAAAATTTCCCCGCCTGGGCTGCCTTGCGCCTCTGTCTGGGTTTTTTGGGGGGGGTTTTGCCTGTCCCGTTTGGCTCTTTTGCATCAGAATTATTGTCTAAAGGCGAAGAAAGAGGCCCAACGGATTTGCTTTACCAAATTGACCATCCCAGCCTTATTGGAAAGATACGGGACAGATTTGACTGGGGAAAAGAAAGGGGAGAAAGAAAGAGAGAAAAAAACAGTGGGGAAGAGGGACGGGGATAAAGGGCAAAAAACAAAAACCAACAAAATAAGCAGACAAAAAATACATCCATCAATCACCTGGATCACCTGTTGAGAAAGAAAAACGAAAACAAGCAGAAGAAGACGAGAGCAATACAATAAACAACATCATGATGATCTATGGGAATATAACAGTAAATACTAAATGTTAAACATTATTGTGCAGCATGTAATATCGACAGCGCACAGTGTGCTTTGAGGTAGGAGCCAAAAAGGGTGTAGTTTGTGTGTGTGAGCACCCGTGTGTACACCTGTGAGCATGGACGCGCTTGTTCTTAAAAGGTTCCTACATGTAATGATCTGATCTCCCGTGTTTTAAATGCACCTTAGAACAACACGCAGCAACACTACACATGAGCGAGAGGAGGGAGGTTTGGGGTCTTCACACACCGCTGTTCTCTGCTAGCCATCGGGGTGGGGGAGCTTGAAGGAGGTGTTGGCCTGGGGCGGTCTGCTTGCCTCCACCCCGGGGGAAAGGGTAACATCTCCTGGGTCTAGGTGCCGTTTCCCCCTCCAGGGGTGAGGGTACCTGGACCCGGGGTATAGAGTTTGTTTGGGGAGTGTGATTGTGTGTACAGTGTCCATGTATGTCAGTCCCTACGTTGGGTGAGTGCTGAGTATTTGTATATGTGTGCATGAGGGTGGGAATGCATGTTTGTGTCTGTGTTTATATGTCAGGTCGGGTCTTAGACTCCACCTCTCTGGGAACTCCCAGGCCCTCCAAAGTGTGGAGGCCTATCTCCCCTCACCACACTCCCTGCCGGTGGCTGATGCCCTCAGGGGTCGGTGCATTGGTGGTTCTTTGTGTCCGGGGCTGGGCGCTCAGGTATGTACCAGCTCACTCCTGGTGACTACTTGGCGGGGCCTGGTGCCTGTTGCTCGGTCAGGCCTCTTCCGGGGTAAAGGGGGCCCTCGGGCCTCCGGCCTGTGGGCCTGTGGCTCGGTTCACTCTGGCACAGCTGGCTGCCGGCAGAGCCGGCGGGCACGCCACTGCAGCCTCCTTTGGCTTCTGCTCCGTGGCTACTGGGTGACGCCTCGTCTGGGGATCCTCAGCCCTTCCCATGAGGGTGGCACAGATGCCCCTCCGGTGCTCCTCCTTGGGCTCTCGCACGCTGGGGCCTCTGGATGTCTGGGGCCTGGATCTCCTCCATGCCTGCTTCATGCCCTGAGGGACGGGGCTATGGCTCTCTACATCCTCTAGCAGATCATTACATGTGGAAACCTTTTGAATACAAGCGCGCTGATCCACACAGGTGTGCACACGGATGTTCACTGTTCATAGACATAAACTACACCTTTCTTGGCTGCTATTTCCAAGCACATTGTGCGCTGTTGGTCCTGCTTGCTACACAACAACATTCAATATTTAGTATTTACTGCTGTTTACACTTAGATAGATTAACGTGATGGTGTTGTGTTTAGTATGTTGCTCTGTTGTTTTTGCTTGTTTTCTCTTCTTTCTCTCAACGGGTGATCCAGGAGATTTGTTTTCTTTCTCTTTTTAAGTTTCCTTTCTCACTGTCCCTCTTCCCTTCTGTTTTTCTTTTCCTTTATCTGTCTTTCTCCCTTTCCTATCCCTCAGTCATGTCTGTCCCATCTGTAACAACTGAAAATTAAATTAAATTAAAAAAAAAAAAACATTGTCTGTAGCAAACACAAAACACAGGAAAATGTGTTAAAGAGTGAAAAAAAAAAACCAAAAAACAAAAATGTGTTTATCGTCAGCACCTGCACGTTAAACTACTTAAACATTATAAATATCTTCAAGCTCACACTGAGGCCTGTGGTTCACTATCAGCCACTGATAGTGTTGGGAAGGTTACTTTTAAAATGTATTCCATTACAGATTACAGATTACATGCCCCAAAATGTATTTTGTAACGTATTCTGTTACGTTACTCAATGAGAGTAACGTATTCTGAATACTTTGGATTACTTAATATATTACCATGCTACATGAATGTACTACTACTGTGTGATTTATTACTATTACTGAAGGTTACTCGTCATACCAACGAGATGTTTAAATCTTAATATAAACGAGTAACAGTGGGTGGACATTAGGTAAGGCTGCACTTTTTGCAGTGATCTCGTGTAGAAAACTATTTGTGCGTATATAAAACAGGTCAGCGGCTCCGAACTGTAGTAAAGGGACCTCTGGCTAATACGTCGGGTTCGTGTCGGCTCGTAGCTGAAAAATAGCTTTACTTTGTTGTCTGGCTCAACTTTGCTAGCGAGAGACAGAGAGAGGCGTTGAAAGGCTGCTGCAACGGAGCTTATTGTTTCAGAGGAAAACAGGAACACCGTGTACAGTCGAGTCTTGATAGCTTACTTACAGCTAGGCTACACTGCCCAAGGCTACATTCTTTAGGGCTGTGCCTGTAACACTCTGCCTATTGCCTTCATATTAAATAATTTTTTGAACAATAATTTTTCATTATGTGGACCGCAAGTAAGGGTGACATGGGCTGCAAGACTGAGATAAATGTGCTGGAAAAGCTTGAAATGGGACATTGAAAGTGCTTAAAAAGTGCTTGAATTTGACCCTGAAAAAAGCGTATGAACCCTATCCCTGGAAACACTCGTTTATCTCCTCTGCTCTTCCTCCTTCTCTGTACAGGTGGAGGCGATGATGGTAAACAGGACGGTGTGTGTGCTGAGAGGAGCAGCTGTGTCCTGATGATCCAGAGAGGTTGAAGCAGCAGCAGCTTGTGTGTAGAGACGCTCTGACTGGGCCATGTTACTGGGAGGTGGAGAGGAGAGCTTCATCCAGCAGTGACTGACGGAGGAATGAAGTGCAGATGACTGTCAGTGCTGCAGAGTGAACTGCTCTGAGAACAGCTCCACTGTCAGACACAATGTAGAGTCCAGCATCATCCCTGTGTGTCCCTCTGGATCTGACAGAGGATCATCAGTGTATCTGGACTGCTCTGCTGCTGCTCTGTCTTTCTACAGTCTCTGCACAGTCTCTGTCTCACTCTGGCTTCAGACCCTCCTGGATCAAACTCACCAGGAAAGGTTTCAAACATCACTGATTAATAAACATAATGTTTTTATAAGATTGATGTCACGTTTTCATGTTTGTGTGCAGTTTCACTGTTTTTTTTATTAGAAATAATTAAATTGTTGCTTAAATTTATACAAAATGTCAGAAATCTGCACTGACATGAAGGTATAACTGGACATCTTTGACTACAGTTTGTTTTTGCCTTGTTTGGTTTCAGTGTTTTCAGCTCAGTCTCACGTGTCTGAATTTACAGCCATGTTTCATTGACATGTGTAGTAACACAACTGATCTGAAATCACACAAAAACATAAAATCCTAGTAGTACTTATATTTTACTGTAAAAAACACAAACATGTTTACTGAATGATTTTAATAACTATATTCATACAAATATAGATGTTCAGTTTAGAAAACGATGATTTTCCCAAACTAAACGTGACGATTCAGAAAAAAACACTGGGTCTGCTCTTTTATCATGACTGGTTTTAGTGGCCGATCAGTAACATTTACAAACTGGTGTGTAGTTTAAAGTCTGAACTTTCAACAGGAGTTAAAACACAGACTCAGCGTGGCTGCAGCTCGTTGCTGTGTCAGATTAAATCCGTCATGTGACCTGGAGGCGTGTCCATGGACCTCAGATAACGCTCACCTTTATTCCATTTCCACACTGTCCCTGTGTGAAGTCCGCCCATAGTGCTGATTCAACATGTGCTCTGGCACCATCGTAGGCCTCGTTGCTACTGACAACAACAAATAAACCCTGTCCACTCTATTGGCTGAGCCACGTTGAACCATGTCGGTCTGTGACGTGAACTAAAGGGTTTGGGTGAACTGTCCCTTTAAAAGCACGAACACGGAGTCTGCGCTGAGGAGGAGGAGGAGCCTGTGGGCTGTGTCACTAAACGTTGGACCCCTCCTCCTCCTGTGTGGTTCCTCGCGCTCATGGCCTCCGCTCCGCGCGCTCCTCTCTACCTGGGCCTTGACTTGAGCACGCAGCAGGTAACAGCACCTCACCTGTCCCTCCTTCACCTGCGCGGAGTCTGCTGTGACATGCTGTCCACGTGCACGTAGCAGTAAAATAACGGACTTTTGTGCGCAGGCGCAGAACGTGGAGACGGCGGAAGGTTTGATTTGTTGTCTCAGCTGGACTCCGTACGAGAGTACGGAGTCCAGCTGATCGGATAGGTTTTGACCCGCGTGCACTCGCAGATTGAAACAGGTCGATGACGTCAGAAGCTGTCACAGAGCTGCTGACGTCCGGTACGTTTCCAATAATCAGTAAGAGGAAATGAAGCTGATCAGTGAATCTGAGCTCATAAAGCCTAAGATGCTATTTCAGGTGTTTAAGCTGCCGTCAGTGACGTGGCCGATAACCTGTCAGCGTCTCTGTGAACAGGATGACGTCATTTTCCTTCATTTATCCCTGAAAAGTCTGAGTGACAGTAAAAATGTCAGTTTTCACACGGATGTGTCCGAGACAGCAGCAGGAAGTACAACAATTATCAGATCCTAGTTGTATAAAGACAGCGAGCACCTCCAGCTGCACCATCCTCTTCTTCACTTCATTCATCGCTTATATAAATCATTCTTTTTCTTTACAACCACTAAAACTTTCATCAGCTCAACTTCATGAAACAATGAAACAGGAACAGTCCCTTCAAAGTAAAAGTCCTGCGGAGCTTCAACGGTTCAGATGAAGGTTCGTCCGTGGTTTCCTGAAACAGTCTGAAACATTTCCTCCTAACATGTGACTTCAGCGCCCCCTCCACTGCACTTTAAACCCAGGTTTCCTGTCCAATCAGCAGCTCTGTCTTTACTCTGCTCCTCTTCATGTCTTCCTGAAGCTGAAGGCGGTGGTCATCGATGGAGAGCTGCGTGTGGTTCATCAGAGCGGCGTGCAGTTTGACGCCGAGCTGCCCGAATTCAGGTATAGATCATATAAACCTGACAGCATCAGCTGGAAGGCTTCATGAGTCACACTCACACCTGTCAGGGTGACTGGCAGGCTTTTATTGTGAAAGGATTCCAGCCACTGTCTTATTTTGAAAGTCTGACAGTTCAGGTGTGTTTGTTGCTCTCAGGACTCAGGGAGGAGTTCATATCCACACTGACAGACTCACTGTCACCTCACCTGTGCTCATGTGGGTCAAGGTGAGACACACACACAGTAACACACACACACAGTAACACACACACACAGTAACACACACAGCTGTTAAACTATTAACTCACGCTGAGGTTCATCAGCTGACTGCTGACCTGTGTTTGTGTCTCTGTGATTGGCTATTCCCCACCTCCAGGCTCTGGACCTGCTATTGGACAAGATGAAGAGGGCGGGGCTTGACTTCTCCCGTGTCAGAGCGCTGTCAGGCAGCGGTCAGGTGATGGTTAAAGTTAGACTTTGGCATAAATGTCCAATAATTTGTGAAGCATGAACAGGTCGGGTGCTGCAGTATGAGCAGAAATATGTGGACACCTGGACAGGTGTGACTCTGTGCTTATTACCGTGCTGCCTCCACTCGTGCTGAGGGAAACAGGAAGTTCAGACAGTTTGTGCTGTCAGCTGATCCACAGTACAAAGTTCTCCTGGTGCAGTATGAACTTACTCAAATGTTGATGTTCTCAGGTGCAAATTTAAAGTGAACAGCTTGTTTAACACAGGAGAACCAGGAGTGTCCGCATACTTTTGATCACAGCGCAGATGTCATATTAAACCTTCTGTTTTTATGAACTCAGTCTTGCTTCTGTTTTTAGCAGCAAACACTAAAAACAAATTTCCACTAAAATCTGGAGAAGAATGAGTGGAGTGTGGTGGGAAGTTTCCTGAGACAGAGTCAGTTTCCTCACGAAGTGCTTCAGTGTACATGACAGCATCGTGTCACACTAACTGCACGACTTCCCATCAGCACATGTGACTCGGAGTAAATCCTGAAGCACTTTTGTGCTCGCTAAACATTTACCTGCTGAAATCAAAGCTGCTGAGTGATGTGCAGCTCAGAGGGAGCTGCTCACTGGGTGTCCACATACTTCTGATCATATAGCACACTGCCATCACCTGGCAGGAGGCAGCGAACCAGTCTGTAAAATTTGAAGAAAAGTGAATGGAGTCTGGTTGACTTGTGTTGTCTCTCAGCAACATGGCAGCGTGTTCTGGAGGAGAGGAGCGTCTGAGACTCTGAAACATCTGGACCCGGACCAGGACCTGCACCAGCTGCTGCAGGTGTGTGTGTGTGTGTGTGTGTGTGTGTGTGTGTGTGTGTGTGTGTGTGTGTGTGTGTGTGTGGTTAAATGCAGACTCAGGTGTGCTGCTGCGTCCTCAGGACAGCTTCTCGGTGTCGGACAGTCCGGTGTGGATGGACTCGAGCAGCACTCAGCAGTGTGAGGACCTGCAGGCGGCAGCAGGAGGCGCTCTGAGGCTGGCGGAGATCACCGGATCCAGAGCCTACGAGGTCCAGCTGTGCCACATCTGTGTGTGTGTGTGTGTGTGTTAAAGAGCTTTAAAGGACGCGTCCGTGTGTTTGCAGCGTTTCACAGGAAACCAGATCGCCAAGCTGCGTCAGACCCGAGCGGAGGAGTTCCAGGACACCGAGGTGAGAGCGTCACTGCACCTGCACAGTCCCACCTCCAGCTGTTTCCTCACACCTGATGAACGTGTGTGTTTTTGGTTTCAGAGGATCTCATTGGTCAGCAGCTTTGCCGCCTCTCTCTTCCTCGGTGGTTACGCTGCCATCGACTACAGCGACGGTACGGTTTGTGTGGCTCGTCGCTCTCTGAGGGTCTCTCACCCATCAGCTAATCAATGAACCCACTGATCGATTGTTCAGGCTCAGGGATGAATCTGCTGGACATCAGGACCAGAAACTGGTCTGAGATCTGCCTGCAGGCCACCGCTCCTCACCTGGACCAGCTGCTGGGAGCTCCACTGCCCTCCACATCTGTGCTGGTAAGCAGGGGAGCCTCCAGAATATTTTCATGGGGTGGCCACACAGAGGCCACTAAAAGTATTCAGGTGTCACAGCAAAAACAGAATTTACAGTTTTATTATAAATATGATAAAATAGGTTATTTGAGAAATATGTCAAAAAAAGAGAAACAGAGAAGATTTATATGTGTAGTTAATTTCCAGCTATATCACTGAATATGGATACACATGAAAACCACAGAGCCAAGTCCACCATCTTTATATTTTACATGCTGTAGTGGCACTTTGGGAGCATTTCAAGTAATAATATGTCTGCATTAAGTTCATAGTAATTACATAAATTCCAAAAAGTGCAATAAACTACAAACAAATTGAAAATCATTTTTGGTTTTTTAAACATATATTTCTAGTTGCAGAAATTTCAGAGGTTTATCCCTCAAAACTGTAAATACAAGAAAGTTGCACAAAAGTTTCCAGCCACAGGAAATTTATTTTGAGTGTCTTCAAAGTTTTATTTTTGAAATACACCAACTTTTATAAACTGCAGGAAAAATGAAAATAAATATTATAATGCAAATTTCTGAAGAAACCAGCATGTGCATTTTGAGTTCTGCATCCCAGAAACTGTTCAGAAAGGCAGGAACTCAAACATTAATTTAAAAACACCAGCATGTCTTTGTAAACGCCCTAAAGGAAAAAAATACATTTTACGCGAAAACGACATCAGTTCCGGTTTCGGGCAGGTAACGTAGGAAGTGTTACGAACAGCTGATCGGATCGGCAAAGCCTGTTTCTGGAATATTATGTTTTTGTTGCTGCAAGTGCTTTTTACGCAACTTTTTGCAAAGCTATAAGTGGAAGGAAACCATGACCGAGGACAAGCTGAATGCAGAAGATGTAAGTACAACTCCTCCATATTGTTTATTTGATTTTATTTTCACTTGCTAAATAGGGGAGAAAGAAAGAGGGAAAGAAAAACAGCGGGGGAGAGGGACGGTGATAAAGGGCAAAAAACAAAAACCAACAAAATAAGCAGACAAAAAATCCATCTATCAATCACCTGGATCAAAGGGATAACAAGTTAATGTTTCCACTGATTGTGAGCTTTTTTGTGCTCATGATGGTCCGTGACATTCTGGTCTGCCTGTCTGCAGGGCCCCGTCTCCTCCTACTTTGTGCATCGGTACGGTTTCTCTGAGAGCTGCAGTGTGGTGGCGTTCACTGGAGACAACCCAGGTACATGTGAGGTTATTGATGGTTAATCATTAGATTTGTTCCCCAACATCATGAAGTGTGACTGTTTAAACACAAACATCAGGCCTGTTTGAAAGAATCCTGCAAAGCTTGATCTCAGTGAGGTCATATGAGATGAACTTTATTTATCCTGAATGAGACAACAAACACAAGCTTCAACAAAACAGCTGAAATATGTTATAGAATAAATATGAAGTTAAACTAACAACCAGCATTTAATGAGATCATGGAAACATGTTACTTGTGCTGATGTGAACCTGTAGTCACACAGGTCCACATCAGCACTGCATGACAACCACAATAATGTGAAAATTAACTAAACATGTGGGTTATGATTCACCATGAAATTAAAGAGAAATCTAAAGCATGTAAAACAAATAAGCATAAATAAAAGTTCTACTAATATGAGAAATTAAATTAATAACAAAATAGAATAAAATAACATCATTAAACACAAAATTAATAAAGTGATATAAAAATAATGAATTGAAAACAATAAATAAATAAAAATAAAAAATGCTAAAACAGACGTGATTCAAATAAACTGAACGTGAAAAACGTTTGAATCAAACCTGTTTCTGTTTCAGCGTCGCTGGCAGGAATGAGGCTGCAGCCCGGAGACGTCGCCGTGAGTCTGACTCTGGCACACTTCCTGTCATCACGTCGGGTTACTGTGGCTGTTAATGTGTGTGTGTGTGTGTGTGTGTGTGTGTGTGTGTGTGTGTGTGTGTGTGTGTGTCCAGGTGAGTCTGGGGACCAGTGACACGGTGTTCCTGTGGCTGCAGCAGCCTCGTCCGGCTCTGGAGGGTCACGTCTTCTGTAACCCGGTGGAACAGCAGGAGTACATGGCTCTGCTGTGGTACACACACACACACACACACACACACAGACAAACAGGTGAGCTGTCAGGTGAGGGTTCAATGATGTCAAGAAAGTCAGAGGGAACCAGACTCCTCGATGCGTCCGCCATGTTGGTTAGGAAAGGGGGTGGAGCCAGAGACAGGCTGCAGTGTTTCAGGTGTTTTGTCATCAGCAGCTTCAAGAACGGGTCTCTGACGAGGGAGCGCGTCAGGAACGAGTGTGCTGGAGCATCATGGGAACTTTTCTCAGCAGCTTTGAGGGACACGCCGCTCGGAAACCATGGAAACATCGGTGAGGTTCATTTCACCTCATCATTTCCTGTCCTTGCTTCAGTTCCTTTCTTTTTCCTTACCTTCCTTCCTTCTTTGCCTCCTCTGTCTGATTCCTTGTGATGTGTGTTTTCAGGCTTTTATTTTGAAACTATGGAGATCACGCCTCCTGTGATTGGTGTTCATCGCTTTGACTCTGCTGACTGTGAGGTCTGTGCACCAACATTTATTATGTTTCCATCTATTAACACCCAGACTGTGACACACCTGTCCCACCTGTTTCACGTATCCCACCTGCAGGTGTCCTCGCTGAGTCCTCAGGTGGAGGTTCGGGCTGTGGTGGAGGGTCAGTTCCTGTCCAGGCGGCTTCATGCTGAGAGACTGGGATACTCCATCAGTAAGACCTCCTCAGACCTCACACGCTTCCATTTGTTGTTTGAATTTACTGTGTGAGGAAACTCGTGGATCACGCTCAGCTCTGATTACACGTTTTAAACCTGAGCCCTCGTTTCATACAGAAGTCTTTACACTGGTTCTGATTCTGAGCCAGAGCGCTGTAACTGTGACTGAGGTGACGGTAAAGCCGTCGTCCTCCTTAGATAAACCTTGAATGTCCTTTAAGTCTCAGCTGGGAGGACATTTTGTGTTTTCAGTTCCAGGAACCAGAGTTCTGGCGACGGGAGGAGCGTCATCGAATAAAGAGATCCTGCAGGTCTGTCTGAGGCTTTATTAGCACCCACATGCATAGACTGTATGTAAAAGATGGACATAGCCATAATGATGTCATCATTTTTGTGAGTTTCAGAGGGAGAAGAGTCACTTCCTGTGGTCTTCTCCATAGGTGCTGTCTGACGTGTTCAACGCTCCGGTCTACACCATCGACCTGTCCGACTCCACTTGTTTGGGTTCAGCCTACAGAGCTCTGCACGGTCAGTGTGTTCACAGCTTTTATTTTGAAAAACCCGCACTAGACTGCCTCATCTCTGAGCTCTGAGAGAGTTTCAGTTTGAAGAGAGAAGAGAAGGAGAGGACATAAAAGGAAAGGAAAGAAGGAGAGGAAGCAGACTGTTAGCAGACTGAATGTGGTCTAGTTGGCAGTTACTTGCAGTCTGTTAATAACTGACGTGAGATAACTTTATGTGATTGGATAAAGCAGATGTTGACAAAGCGAATCAGAAAATGTTAATTCACAATACTATGGTATCATGAGATGTCTGTGGAGTCTCAGCTCAGCTGCATATATGCAGACTGTATACTTGGTCTCAGCCCGATGACCTGCAGTACTCTGGTGGTAGACACTTTGCTCATTGGTCTGTGGAAATGGAAACAGGGTTCTATATTTTTTGATTTCCTTTCACATGAATAAAAATATTTGGACCAAGTTCTTAAACTCAGGCAATTTCTTTACTTTGTCAGACCGCTCTGATGAAACATTACACTCAGGTCCATGAAAAAGGGAGAAACTATGTCTACAAACAGAAAAACATGACTGATTCACAGCCTGCAGTGAGACCATCTGACATCAGAACAGGAAAAAGGCAGATCAGTGAATTCTGCTTCAGGTGTTTGTGAAATATGGCTGTAAGAAGCTTCTGATTGGTCGATGTTTGGTTTCAGGCCTGGTGGCAGAATCCGGAGCGTCCTTCATTGATGTGGTGAAGAAAGCACCAGAACCAAGACTGGTCGCCACCCCGCATCTGAAGGCGAAGGAGGTGAGGCGGCCACTGTATGATGATGCGCTGCTGGCCTCTGAAGCTGAACCGTGCAGCAGGTCTCTGAGGCAGCAGGAGCTTCATGAAACGTGCCCTCATAACCACAGAAACACGTTCTGCTCTCCAGCAGAGACCAACACCAGTGTTTCTGGGGAGACATTAAGGTGACGGACCAGCTGCACATGTTACACACTAACAGTGAACAGCTAATCGTAAACACATACCTGCTGGATTTTATGTGTCATGTGATTCAAACACACGTTACCTGATGAATCCTCCGCTTCTTTTAAACATGTCTCAGTCCTTCACATGTTTTACTTCCTGTCACTGCTGCAGCTGGTCCGTCACCTTAATGAAACCCCCGTGTTGGTCTCTGTGAGCTTCTGCAGCATTTTTCTGTTTGCTGCTATTTTCTTCAGCTGCAGTGTGTTTGAGCTCTCAGTGCCGCTGTATGAATCAGGTCTAAAGCAACCTGCAGGACGCTGGAGCAGATGAGTCCAAAGAACACACTGAACAAACTCAAAGTCTTACCAAGGACATTCGTCTTATTTCTAATCAAAATAATCTCATCACACTAAAAATAAGACACAATCAGGCACTGAGTAGCTGATTGGCAGACTTTTTCACTTATTCCAAGCAAAGAAATTTGTATTAAGTGAAAAAAATCTGCCAGTGGAACAAGTGAAAATGATGTAGTTTCAAGATGCCCTTTCTAAAAACATGTTTTCTAAATCTTACTGAAATGTTACTCAGTAGCTGATTGTGTCTCATTTTAAATGTGATGAGATTATTTTGACTAGAAATAAGACAAATACACTTGGTTCAAGATCACAAGGTTGGTACAAGATTTTGAGTTTTTGCAGTGCAGGCTCTTGTCCCGTTCAGAGTTCCTCCACTTTCCTGTAAGTCAGTTTCCATCAAACAAACCTGTGAACACTCATTAAACTCACTCGCTGCTCACTCACTGACACACACGGACTCATCACACCTGACACAGCCTCCCACAAGTGTTTCCAAGATGGCCTCTAAGCGCTGAGATTAAGGTGCAGACATGCAGCGTGTTTGAAAAGTGTCTGTGATGTCTCAGATATAGCCCCGCCCTCTCTGTCAGGTCAGGAAGCAGAGGTGAGCTCAGGATTTCTTCCTCTGTTTTGTTTCAGATGTACGACGAGCTGCTGAAGCGCTACGTGCAATTGGAGGAGAGAGTTGTGCAGAAGAGCCACAGCTGAGCCTCAAACCGCCATCAGTGAAATCCCGCGACCGCCATTTTCTACTGAAGCCAGCTTTGAGTTTGACTTTTACACCAGTTTACCTGAAAAAAGATCAGAGTCATCACAGGAACCCTCAGCCACCTGAAGATGGGCTGCTCGCTTCGACTTCAGCCTGATTGGATCAACGACATCATCATCATGTCAAAGCCTGATTGGAGGATAGCATTAACACAGCATCGTGTGATTTATATGGGCGAGCAGATTTGCTCAGTCCACCAGTAGTGAAACAGAAAAGAAGCTAAAATGATGAAACAGCCTGCGAGCCGTGACTGTGTCGCATTTAAAGCTCCAAAAATCTGAGATGAGAGCGATCGGCTGAAGAACGTCCACGTTAGTGCCAGCTGGGTCCTGCAGAGCAAAGTTTAACATCCCAAAGTTTTTCAGAGTCTTCTTTTCACTCGTGACAGGCCTGACATGTCTGTGACGTTTCTGACTGAAGCCCCTCCCACTGCTTCATCACCTGGATCCAGGTAGCGTTCGTTATTCACGTGTAATTTTTAGTGTACAGTCTGAAATAAAGTGAACGAGTTCGTGAACGTGTGTTTGGTTTCTCTTGCTGGAAAAAAGAAAAAAGAAAAATTTGATCAAAAATATTAAAAATGTACATAATAAAATACAAATCAATTCAAAATAAAGTAAACAATTTATGAAATTATATTATAGACTAAATAAAATTTAAAAGAGTACGTGATACAAAAGAAAATTATGATTAGAAGTAAAAACTATTTAGTGAAATTAAGAAAAAATCAAAGATCTATTTTTAAGCGTTTATTGTAATTATAAATAATAATAATAATAACAGAGCTGAAGGTCTGCTGACAGATTCAAATGATGCTGTTGAACCTTCATGTACGACCGAGCCGCTAACATGAAGAACTCTTTATAACCAGCGAGACGTCACAGGTGATGATGATGATGATGAGAGCTCCTCTGTGAAGCTCAGGGAAGGATGGACCATCAAACTTTTGCTCTTTAAAAACTCAGTTCATGTATTAATCGGTTCAGGTATCGATCGATCGCGTATTGATCCCTTTGAGGCTCCACGTGGACGACCTGCTGCTGAACCCGGTCCTCCTCAGAAGCTCGAGTACATCCCCAGCCTCTTGGCGGCCTCAGAGATCCTCGGCATCTTCCTGCTGGGGAACGGGTAGTAGACCTGGGAGTGTGAGGATGCCCCCCCCACGCTCTGCTGCCTGGTAAACCTGAGCGTCCTGGAGCTCCTCCCCTCCGGGACGCTGTTACTGGTCTCCTTCTGTGTAGACCGGTTCTCCTGCTGGTCCTGTTGCAGGCTGTTGGTGATAGGGGTGGAGCTTTCCGTCAAGCCCAGAGAGTAGTCCGGAAACGCCAGGTCCCCCCTGGAGCCCCTGAAGGATGGAGGGTCTGGATCTTCCTCTTCTCGTGTGGCGCTTAAGGAGCACCAGGGAGGCGTTTCTGAGGAGCTGCTCGGAGGAGCCGAGAGTCTCCTGTATCTGGACTCGTGCTGCGAGCCGCCGACCTCCGAGGAGGATGAGCCGGAGCGTCTGCAGAGGAAAACAACAGCATCAGAGAGAGCAAACTGTGAGGACAGCTGTGAGGAGGCGTGATAACACTGAACCTCCTTCCATGTGCAGGCGGGTTCCTCCCAGCAGGGATGAAGACCTCTCAGGCGGACATGATGAAGACCTCCTGCTGTGCTGGAGCTCTGACAGAGAGGAACTCACCTGCTGGATGTCTCTGGGCAGGAGCGCCGGTGCAGGTCCAGGTGGACGTGCCAGGGGTCGGGGTCAAAGATCACGGGTGGTGGCCATGGTAACGTCAGACCCTGAGGGGCGGGGACGATGGCGACGGCCTCGGACAGCTCCTCCGAGACTAAAGACGGAAATCAGAACGTGAGGAATCCTGACCTGCCCACAGCCAACACGAGCGTCCAATCATCAGAGAGAGACCAGGACCCAAAGGATCAGCTGACAGGAAGTAATAATCTGAAAGAGGATGAATGGTTTCTAATCTGTGACGCTCAGATGTGAATATTTGTCTGTGAAACATGTTTGACTCTGAACACTCAGTTATTAAAGATTCTTCCTTTCAAATTATTGATCACTGATCAGTGTTTCTGTTTGTGCTGCTTTAATAAGAAACACCTGAACTCATGAAAGGCGGCGCACAGCAGATTTCAGCTCTCAGGTGATTTCATCCAGGTGAGCAGCAGGTAAAGTTCAGAGACACAGCGCCCTCTGCAGTCTGACTGCAGTAAAGCAAAGGCTCAACCGGCTCCAAACTGCAGCTCCTGCACTCGACTTGTGGCCCCACTGACTCACCTGAGACTCACCTGAGACTCACCTGTTAGAAACAGAAACTGAATATGATGAAAATAAAAACACAGCCATCAGATCCTGTGAGTTCACTTTAGAAAGAAGAAAAACCTCCAACAGTCACATCAGCCAGAGCAACAGCAGGAAGTTTCACCTTCAAAATAAAAGCTCATATTTTACTACAGCAGAAGAAGCAAGTTTGTGTTTCTCACATCAGGAAAATGGTGTTAACAGAGTACTTTTACTTTATAGTACTTTTACTTTGTAGTACTGCTACTTTTACTGAAATAAGTGATTAAAACACGTTCACAAAGGATCCAGCACAGTCTCTGCGTGGCTGACATGCTTTTATTGTGAAGGAATAAGTCTCATTTCTATCAGGTAACCTGACAGATGGATTTTTACTAAGTTTAAAGATTTTGTCCAAAGTCAAACAGGAAGTGGATCAGATGGCGTTTCCTCTCACCTGTCCTGAACAGCAGCACCTGAGTGTGCCTCCTCCTCTCTCTGGAGCTCCGATACTCTTCTCTGAGCACAGACACGTCCATCTTCCTCCTCCTCTTCCTTCTTCCTGATCCCTGCAGCAGGAGAGGACACACAGTGACCTTTGACCCAGGCACACCCAGCCTGAAACCTGAAACCTCACTTCTTTTATTTACATTTGACCTGATAAAAGTCTCTTGATGTGAAAAGCAGAATCTGACCTGATTACCAGATCAGATTTAATAATAGAAACATGAATAGAAATCATTTTCTATATAATCTGATAGATAAAGCTGTCATATAAGATAAGATAAGATAGAACTTTATTAATCCCTCGGGTGGGTTCCTCTGGGAAATTCGAATATGGTGTCATTCAGTGTAAATGAAGCTGTTATGAATCATAGTGGGAATGAATGAATGTGTGATGTGTTCAGGGTCCCTGTTATAAATTAATATAAATGAGTAATGGAGAATAAATCAGCTGCTGCTGTCATGACTTTGAGTTTTATCGTCCAGCAGCTCCTCGCTGGGACTCACGCAGCAGCCGGAGCAGCAGGACATCCTGTTGGCAGCAGCAGCACACCTGCTCAGGTGTTTTATTCCCCGTCAGTGCAGCCGCTTACATCATGATGCGTTTAAAGGCCGTCTGGAAACTCCGACACATCCAAACCTGCTGCTGGAATCCTTCAAATGAGGTTAAAGCTGCAGAGAAGTCGAGTGAGAAGAGAAAGACGTGTTAGTGCTGTGATACTGTCACACACACACACACACACACACACACACACACACACACACACGCAATCGTATCAGCCTGTTTGATCTTTTGAAGTGAGGCAGGATGACATCACAGACTGTGAGGCTGTGGGTCACATGATCACCAAAGTCACATGTTTGAAAGCTCTAAGTGAACATTGTTTGGTTTGGTTGTCCTCCAGAGGAGGCAGCTGATGTCCTCCAAACAGAAAAGAACCCCTCCCACTAAAAACATCTCCGTGGATTCAGTCCCCACATACTCCATGTTAACACGTCCAACATGTCCAAATAAACATGTTCACAGCCCCTCTGCAGCCAGCTTCCTCCATCATGTTTCATTTGGTTTGTGGTGATGAAGAGAAGACACATCGTTCTTGTTTCTCTCTGACTCTCCACATTCAGATCAGTGATCATCACAGATTTGTGTGTGACTTGGAGGTGATGCATGGTGTGCGGCTCATATGTGCGTGAAACTAATGAGTGATGGTTCCCCTGAGATATGCTTGTCTGATGATTGTTGGATGGAGCGAGCAGAGAGTGAACTACCATCCTGGATTTGATGTTATCCAGGGAAAATCGTCATGGTAACTTCTTACAATATTATGAAGATCAGGTTATAGCTTCTCACCTCCAGACTGGAGATCAATAAGTATGACGTCACCGCCTACTGACCAGTCAAGTGTCAGCGTTAGTGGAAGATCCCTCTGTGTGGACAGTAGGAGGTCTACTACTAGTACTCTGATCAACTCGCCACAGTTTTCAGGGTTTAAGCTCCTTCCAGCCTGATGGTTCCCAAAAAGGTTCATTTCTCAGGGCTTCATGTGCACACACGCCCTGCTGGTGAAAGACTGGCAGTACAGACAGATAGATTATAGGTGATTTTATCTGTTTGAATAGAATAGAATAGAATAGAATAGAATAGAATAGAATAGAATAGAATGCCTTGTAGAAACAAACTGTTCTTGAGTCTGTCAGTGTTTGTGCTGAAGAGAGGATGCGCTCTTCTATAGCATGTTATATATAAATGTACGCGTCCACTGGTTAATTACATAATCATGTGGCGGCAGGGACCTCACAGCACACTCACAGCCTATTATATAATTGTTCTGTACATTGTTATATATGTTGTATTTGTTTATTACTAAAAACATCAAGAAGTCAAAGCAAAAGGAGAACACAGCACGGTTTAAACCAGGGAGGTTTGTTCATCTAAATGATTTATTATTAAAACATCCCCACAAACACACAAAGCTCCACATCAGCCCGATATGAAACAGAAGCTCTGTAGAGCGGCCAATCACGATGAAGCACTTTACATTAAGCAGATTCAACTGCGCTTCATGTTTTTGGCCACCAGATGTCACCAAAGAGGCCTGTGCTGAAAAGCTTTTTCAATACAAGCCTCAGAAAGCTTCATTTGACCATCGCTGCCCAATCCTCAGCACACAACAAACACTTTACTTTGGATTAACAGAACAGACCGGCTCACTCCTTGGCGGCCGCTTATCGGGGCCTGGAGCCTGGGGCTCGCTCGGGCCACTTCGGAGGTGGGGTGCCCCCGGCCTCACGGCCTGGGGCTCGGTCACTCAGGCACAGCTGGCTGCCGGCGGAGCTCACGGGCGCGTCACTGCAACTCCCCCTGGCTTCTGCTCCGCGGCTGCTGAGTGAGCCCTCATCTGGGACTCTCCTCAGCTCTTTCTGGGACAGTGGCGCGGCTGCCCCTCTGTTGGTCTTCCTTGGTCTCTTGTGTTCTGGGGGCCTCTGGATGTCTGGAGTTTTGATCTCCTCCACACCTGCTTCACGCCCTGGAGGACGGGGCTGTGGCCCCCCCACACCCTCTAGCAGATCATTACATGAAGGAACCTTTAAAAAAACAAAATACAAGCGCGTCCATGCTCACAGGTGTACACACGGGTGATCACACCCACAAACTACACCCTTTTTGGCTCCTACCTCAAAGCACACTGTGTTCTGTTGATCTTATGTGCTGCACAATAATGTTTAACATTTAGTATTTACTGTCATATTCCCATATATCATTGTGATGTTGTTTATTCTATTACTCTTGTTCTCTTCTGCTTGTTTTCTTTTTTCTTTCTCAGCAGGTGATCCAGGTGATTGATATATGCATTTTTTTCTGCTCATTCTGTTGGTTTTTGTCTTTTGCCCTTCTCCCCCGTCCCTCTTCTCAGCTGTTTCTCTTTCCCTCTCTCTTTCTCCCCTTCTTTCTCCCAGTCAAGTCTGTCCCGTATTCAGTAAGTGAAAATAAAATAAACAATTAAAGGTAAATCAAATGGACCATTACGGCAAGGCTGGGATGGTCAGTTTGGTAAAGTAAATCCGTTGGGCATCTTTCTTTGCCTTTAGACAACAATTCTGATGCAAAAGAGCCAAACGGGACAGGCAAAAGAGAGAAAAATAAAAAAACAAAACAGAAAAGACATCAAAATATAACAAACATCAAATATCTGTAATGATGCTGCTGAAAGTGACCTGAATGGGGGAAGCGTCCTCTTCCTGACAGGCTCCTTCAGAATAAGAGTCAGTAAAACACAACCTGACTCTTTATCACCAAGACTCCCAACACTTCCTGGACAGGTGTCGTGCTGAGGCAGGTATCCCCGACAGAGTGTGTTTCACCTGCGTCGGGATCGCGGGTCCAGTTGGCTCCGCCTCCTTTCCAACCAACTCGACGTGGAAGTAGTGAGGTTTACTTTAGTGAGACGGTGAAAGACGAGTGTGGGTACATGAGCGTTCAGTTTGTGGGTCGCAGAGAACATGAGACACGTTCTGTTCTCACGTGTTACAAACCGACGACGTTTCCCTGATGATTCTGTAACTTTACTGTATAAAGAGCTCACAGCTCCAAAGTTTCAGGAAGTGTTTGTGGGCTAAACATCAGGAATGACGGACAGGGGAAACCTCCCTTTGCACGACATTGGCGAGGCTTCAAACGTCTCAGTGTATCATGACGGCTGGAGGCTCCAGAGCTTCAGGTGTGGAGGTTCTGCTCCAGATGTCCTCAAACTGACCTTTGACCTCTACCAGACACCATCAGGGCCGCTCTGTACGAGACATCCACGCTCTCCCACGACTTCAGACGCACCGGGATCAAACGTGTTCGAGTGAGCTGCTTCATCCTGCTCACTTCTTCTTCCTCATGTCCTCTCTCTCAGCTCCGCCCCGCCACCATCATGGAGGATCTTCAGGTTCCTCAGCTGCACTTAAAGGAGACCATTTCTGATCTCAGGTCAGATTTCAGACTCTGTCCCTTCTCAGATAGAGCAATAAAAACGAGTCAGACAGCTGAACTATTCCAAGCTGTCACATTTATACCGTTAGAGCTCTCGTACACATTCATGTCTGCTTTATTTTCTGTCACATTTCACTTTGTCCACTTTGATCCTCACACCAGATTCAGGATGGCGCCAGTGTGTACGGCTTGCCGTCTGACTTTGCTTGTATTTGTGCTATTTATTTTATCTGACTTAAAAAATGTTAACTCTCTCAGTGTATATGATCGCCAAACGCTTCTGGCGATAAGATCTTCTTATTTTAAAACTTTGTAATCATGGATACCAGGGAAGATTGTCTGGAGGAGGACAGACATTTGTTTAGAACTCTCAAAGATGTCGAAGAAGCTGCTTTAAGCAATTACTCTGGTGTTCCTCCACCTCCAAAGAAATGTCAGAAGGAGTCCGAACCACAAAAGAAGCGCGTATTCTCGGACGACAACGGTGCCTTTTATATTATATAAAACAAATGTTTGTCCTCCTTCAGAAAATCTTACGTACGGAAACGCGCGTTGCAACTTCTTATATGTCTTTTATTTTGGAAGTGCATGTGCACCTGCGGACCACTTATGTGCAGCCCTGTGTATCGATACCAGGACACTGTAAAAGCAGAAAAATCAAAGTTTTTGCCAATATTATTGAGAATAGCTCCAACAACCCCAGGCTTTCCTGAATATTTCTCCTGCTTCTCACATAAATAGCTTCACAGAAACTTGTGAAAGATTTTTGCAGTTTTTTATCAATAAGATAAAACATCTTCGATTTATGAACGCTCTGCCTTCCCATGACATGTTTGCAAAATTCACCTGCTCTACTGTTTGAGCCTGTGTGGTTTGATCAGGTGGAAGAACTTTGTATTGGCATAAAGACGTCATCTTGTCCAAATGAAGTTGTTCCAATACATTTCTTAAAAAGGATTTTTAAGGTTGTCAGTTGTGACATTTTAGCGATTTGTAATAGCAGTCTTAAATCAGGTGTTGTGTAGCCTGTTTTAAACATGCTGTTGTGCAGCCTGTGCTTAAAAAACCCAATCTTGATTTCTCTGTGTGGCGGGGGTGTGGTCTCTGGCCCGCTGCAGAGGAGGGGCGGCGCGGAGATGGGGCTGAACAGGTGTTTGGGACGAGAGACTGACTCTGACTATTTTATGTTTCAGTGACAGTCGAGGAGAGAGAGTGACCACTGAGTGGGAGTGTCTGTGTCCCTGCATTAAACCACAGTGAACAGTCATAATAAAATAAGTGTGCTGTCACCCACGGTCTGTGTGCGTGTGTTGGGGTCCGACGTCACAGTGTTGCCGAAACCTGGGCCGCAATGTCGCATCCCCAGCCCAACCCGCCTGCTCCTCCGGCGCCGCAGCCACCTGCCCAACCGCTACAAATGCCGGGCCAGATGATGCAGGACACTGAAGGTCGTGAACCGGTGAAATTCCTTGAAGGCTGTCGACCGACTTTGCTGAGTTTTCAAACTAAACAGGGGAAGATCAAAATCAACAGAGCCCATCGGTCCATTGGATTATCAAGACCTAACCACCCTCATGCAATGATTATTAAGGTGCATAATCCGGTAGACAAGATGAGGATCCTCCCTGCAGCTAAAGATAATGGCCCCCTGACTTATGATGGTCAGATCACTCGCATTCAACACGATTTGGCAACAAGAGTAAAAGAGATGCGGTGTGCATTTAACGGAGTGTGCCAAAAACGTATCCCAAAAAATATGCACTTTTATATGCGCTATCCTGCTGCACTGAATGCTTTTCATGGAGGAAAAAATATTATTTCAGTAAACCTGAAGATGCTCTTGCCTTTTAAGACAATTTGAGTTAAATTGAAGTACACCGACAGCAATTCAGCGAATAAGATTAATATTATTACAGCACTTAAGTATTAGACATACTCTGCTGATGCTAAGGTGTATTGGAACTGAAAGATGTACATTTATTTCTATGTGTTAACAGACCTCTCTGCACTGAATCATATCTGTTATTAACCTCTGTCTCTCTTCCACAGCATGTCTTTATCCTGTCTTCCTTCTCTCACCCCAACCAATCACAGCAGATGGCCCCGCCCCTCCCTGAGGCTGGTTCTGCCGGAGGTTTCTTCCTGTTAAAAGGGAGTTTTAACAGGAAGTGCTTCCTCATAGGGGGTCATATGATTGTTGGGTTTTTCTCTGTATGTATTATTGTAGGGTCGACCTTACAATATAAAGCAACTTGAGGCGACTGTTGTTGTGATTTATATAAATAAAATTGAATTGAATTGAAACCTTGCTGGGTGGATCTCTGGAGCTCCAAGAAAGTCCACAGCTGAGGGGAACTTGTTTTTTGCGGCCTGGGTCACAGCGAGGACGTCAGTGGAGTCCATGTTTAAGCCTCTTTGGGGAGAACGGGGAAGCTGAGCTGTTACTGTCTGAAATAAATAGCATGAATATGATTATTGTACAGAGCACAAAGCAGAAGGCCACGTTGCTTCAGTTCACGTCTTATTTGGTGTGTTTTCACTGAGGGTTCGGTGGCAGACACGTCTGAGCTCAGTCTGCTGCAGAAACACTGCAGCACTCCAGGAATTCACTCTCACTCTTTCAGAAAGTCCCACAGGAGCCAAACAACAGCCATAAAGGCGCTTCCTGCTGGGACGCTCGGCCTCACACCACAAGCAACATGTTCACAAAAACACTGAGCACAGCTTTTATTGTGAAATATTAGGAGGAAGCTGAGTAAAATTCTCGTTGAGGTGGAGGTCACTGAGATTCAAAGCCGTTAAAGATTGACAGCCAAAGGAAAGAAGCAAAACTTATATGAAGAGCTTACAGAGCGCCGTCAGCCTCGGGGGACAGAGAGGCTGTAACTGCATCTGCTGGTGTCACTGTGACCTCACAGCAGTTTACATGAAACATGAAATGAATTACAACCTTTGTGACATTAATCCCTTTGACCAGCTCATGGTGCAGAGTGTAGACTGTGATAATGAAAATGATTTAAGGGCTCGTATATGACACGTCTATAAAAATATAAAGTCTGTACAAATGTGAAACTACAAAGTTAAAAGCAGCTGGAACGACAGCTGTTCAAAGCTGAACACGTACATCAGCCAGAAGACAGAGTGAGTCCTCCATCTCTCTGAAGGAGGCCATCGTGGTGAGCACAGATGCAGCACCAGTGTGGATGTGTCCACTCTCACAGTGTCTCTCTTTCAAGTTTCTCCTCACATTCTCAAAAGAAGAACATGTCTATGCAGATGCCCAGAGCCTAACAACACACCCGCTATAAAAACTTTTGTACCACCAGATTTTCATATACTTACATTTGAAAGTGTTCGCCTCCTGCATTAACTCCCGCTTCGATCACTATCATTATCAGAGAAATATCTCCTGTATGGCCCGCAATGAATCCTGGGATATGTTGGGCCACAAAGGACACACCTGAACCATCCTTCAAATTCAGGGAAATGAAGGACGCATTTGGAAGACTTCAAATTTGAACAGTCTTCGTCGCGTCCATGTGATATAAATTCCTACAAATGTGGCATTCGAAGCATCCTCTCCCTGAATTTGGAAACACCCAATGTGATGCTAGAGAGCAGGAAGAACGAGTCTCAACTAGAGACACACACACTTGATTTCCTGTAACTGCAGAGGGGAGGAGCCACCCGAGCAGGTGAGAACAGGAAGAGAAACAGCTGAGCCTCCTTCAGAGCAGCAGGAGGACGGTGGAGCTGAGGCAGGTGAGTGTTAACACCATGTTGTTGTAGTTTTGCTGTCAGAGTCTCTGAGTGTGTTTGTGTGACTGTAGAGGGAAGAAGAAGAGTCACAGTGAGCTCTCTAGCTGTGATTGGCTCAATAATCACCTTCAATGGACTGAACACAGAGAACGAGCCGAGGAACCTGACAAACCTGTTTGTGTGTGTGTGTGTGTGTGTGTGTGTGTGTGTGTGTGTGTGTGTGTGTGTGTGTGTGTGTGTATGTGTGTGTGTGTTCCTGTTTAGACATCTTTATGAGGACAAAGAGTTGGTATGCTACTATACAGGGGGTGCAGAATTATTAGGCAAGTTGTATTTTTGAGGAATAATGTTATTATTGAACAACAACCATGTTCCCAATGAACCCAAAAAACTCATTAATATCAAAGCTGAATGTTTTTGGAAGTAGTTTTTAGTTTGTTTTTAGTTTGAGCTATTTTAGGGGGATATCTGTGTGTGCAGGTGACTATTACTGTGCAGAATTATTAGGCAACTTAACAAAAAACAAATATATACCCATTTCAATGATTTATTTTTACCAGTGAAACCAATATAACATCTCCACATTCACAAATATACATTTCTGACATTCAAAAACAAAACAAAAACAAATCAGCGACCAATATAGCCACCTTTCTTTGCAAGGACACTCAAAAGCCTGCCATCCATGGATTCTGTCAGTGTTTTGATCTGTTCACCATCAACATTGCGTGCAGCAGCAACCACAGCCTCCCAGACACTGTTCAGAGAGGTGCACTGTAAAAAAAATCCGTAAAAATACAGTACAATCTACTGTATAAACGTGAAGGAATTTTCCGTATTAGTCATTTACAGGTATTTTTCTGTATTTCTCAACTACTGCAATGCATTCCTCCCACCGTCCAAAGACATGCAGCTTGTGGGGATAGGTTAATTGGATAACCCAAATTGTCACTAGGTGTGAATGTGCAAATGAATGTGAGTGCGAATGGTTGTTTGTCCCTGTGTGTTAGCCTTGCGACAGACTGGCGACCTGTCCAGGGTGTACCCCGCCTCTCGCCCTATGACAGCTGGGATAGGCTCCAGCGCCCCCCGCGACCCTGAAAAGGATAAGCGGAAGTGAATGGATGGATGGATGGATGGATGCAATGCATTGTGGGAAAAAGAACCTGAAAAGGAGGGAAAAGTAAGCGCAAGAGCAGCCATTAGGCTTCTTTCAGGCTTCATCTGGATTTTGGATTCTGAAGTTGGAGAAACTGCCTTCAAATTTCTGTGGTAAGTATTAAAACTTATGTTTCGTTTTATTAAAATAATGTTTTTCAAAAGACTCCGTGTTTTTATTTAGAAAGAATTGTTAATTTATTTGTTAACTGGTTTCGGCTGTCTCCAGACAAGTCAGGAATATTTTGCTGACTCATTTTTTAAAATAATTGTTATTTAGGTTTAACATGACTTAAGCTTTATTTTAGTTAATGTTAAAATAATTTTTACTGTGATACCACCAGTTTTGCCCTTCAGTGGCTGAACCAGTTTTCATAAATATTATAGTTAGCTGTCTGTGTCTCTCTGGGTATTACACAGCTGTGACTGCTAACTAGCTAATTAGCGAAAGTCAGCGATGTGGATAACTGGGAAAGTGAGAACTTCATGGTTCTAGAAATTATTCTAGGACTCTAATAAGTACTGTATCAATACCTGTGTTTTACAGTTGGCTCTACTGTACACTTTAAAGGGTTTCAGGCAAAGTTACACTGACCCTAGTTTAAGCCTCAGACCTTCCTGGCTGACGCTAGCAAATGCTAATGTTAGCCTCTGATTTGGGCTGCTAAAGTAAAGACTTTTAGCTAGCTGACCAGCATAGATTATTTCGGTGGTTAACAGACTGTAGTGGTAAAATTATTGAAAGTATAGTTTCACCTCAGCACATTTACAATTACAGTATGTCTATTTTGTAGCACATAGAAATGTTTAGTTAATATTTACAGACAGACACATTTTCCCTGTAACTGTGTTTTTACTCCAACATTTGTTGAAAATGTAATTTATGAAATGCTGAGCAGCATTTCTTGTATGTGGAATATTTTTGTCACCCCACTGTGCTAATGTGATTAAATACTAAAAATTATTACTAAAAAAATTCAATAATAAATCAATAATAACTATTTCTTGATTGAACTATAATGTAAGCGCAGTGCTGGTGTGCAGGGGCTCTATATGCCTTGTCTATATCAAGCTTTTAGCCAAATATAAGCAGAGATATTTGTATCTTTCTTAAAAATCCAGATCCTTACAGATTATTTGAGAAATGGATCAACAGCTATCACTACTTGAAGCACTTTAAGTCCTGCAGTGGAAAAATATCCCTTATTTCACCTTTGATCACACACTTTGGTTTTCCAGTGCAGAGCAATGGCCAAGAAAAGGAAAGACTTCCCCGAGTGAAAAAAAAGATGAAGATACAAGCTGGTGATGATCCAGAGCAGCTGGTCTCAGGAAATGAAGAAAAACCCTGATCACCTTCTCTACAAACACAAGGTGAGTTTAATGTTGTGGTTGATTTAGTTTTTCAAGGTATGTATGTTACTTTAATTATAAACTGCTTTTGTTGCAACAGAATGGTGTTATGTGTATGCAACTCTACGTGAATTATAATCCTTTGTAGGGCTGCGTGATATGACCAAAATCTCATATCCCAATATAAGACGTATCTCTCCTGATAACGATATATATCACAAAATAGTGCATTTTCTGTAAATTCTGTGATTCTCGGGCAACTCGACTTATGTGAAATGTTTTCAGTTGGGCGTCGTGTACCTGGAGTCGAGTGTTTTGACCGATGCATGAAACTATACATTTTTAGACATGAGTTTAAATGGCCGCCATTTTCTTTCTGAGTATTTATTACACGGCGTGCTGCAAGGAAAAGCCTGTTCTAACGTTTGAGTCTAAGGATTATTTTGAGCACCTGACGACTCTTTTTTTGCTTTTCATTCGTAAACTCTCTCGAAACTCTTTCATGTGATTCTTGTGTAGGTGGTTAACCCTTTAGAGCCGATCGGAGCGGGAACGCTCTGTTATGCGTAACTATTTTTAAATCCCAGTAGCACTGCAACCACGTAAGCTAGCGCAAAAATTTATTTTGCATATGAAACCGGAGGAGTTGTACTTACATCTGATGCCATCAGCTTGTCCTAGGTCACGGTTTCCTTCCACATAAAGCTTTGCAAAAACTGCATAAAAAGCGCTTGCAGGAACAAAAACATAATATTCCAGAAACACGCTTTACCGATCTGATCAGCTGTTCAAAACACTTCCTACGTTGGAATAGACGTCAGCGCGAACTTTTGCATTTCCGCCATTACCTGCCCGAAACCGGAAGTGACGTCATTTTCGCGGAAATGTAGTCTTTTTTGCGATCAGGGCCTCAGGGCCTATACTGCTCTTTTTAAAAGTTATCTTTGACTTTATGACTTTCTGTGTCGTTTCTGGGATTCTTAGGACTCATATTGCACTGCTGGAAATAGTTTATTTTGATGCATATGCTGCTTTTTTGCAAATTTGCAGTATAATATTTATTTTCATTTTTCCTGCAGTGTATAAAAATTGGTGTATTTCAAAAATAAAACTATGAAGACACTCAAAATAAATTTCCTGTGGTGGGAAACTATTTTGTGCAACTTTTTTGTATTTACAGTTTTGAGGGATAAGACTCTTAAATTTCTCTAACTACAAATATATGTTAAAAAATCAAAAACGATTTTCAATTTTTTTGTAGTTTATTGCACTTTTTTGCAATTTATGTAATTACTATGCACTTAATGAATACATATTATTAAAATCTGGGCTATAATGGTTGTATTGATGTATAGCAACTTGAAATGCTCCCAAAAATGGCTCCACAGCATGTAAAAATATAATATAAGCTCTGGCGGACTTGGTTCTATGGTAGGTCTTAAAGGGTTAAAGAGGTTTGTCGTGTTCGAGTGGTGGTGGGGACCAGTTTGTGGCATAATTTGCATAGTACAGTTTTCTGGGGCGTGTCAGACTTTTCATAACCAAACCATGTCCATGCTACAGAGGTAGCCCCTCATTTAACAATAAGGTCCTCGATTTCTTTTGACTGGTCCTTCTGGTTCTGCCTCATCCTTGCTGGCCATGCTCTGTGCCTTCATCTGCGTGGTGACTGTAAGCGCCATTTATAGTTACTTGATGTTTTTATTTGAGGTCATTTGTTTGATGCATATTCTGAAATTTTATGTTTGAGAATAATGTATATCATTTCAGTTTAGTTTGAAAAGTCTCAACAGAAACTTAAGCTTTATTGTGAAAGGTTTACGTGGAAAATAAACAAGCGGACGGCGGAGCCACACGATGGTTTTATCCTCATTGTTGGTAACGAAAGTACGCGTAAAAACAGTCACTTGTCCGTCCATAGTGTGGTTATTTTAAGTATAAGAGAAGGAGAGAACTTTAAGAAATAATATAGCAACTACAGTGACCATCAAAACCATGAAAAAAATATTGCCGTAAACAGTTTATTTTGCAACACCACAAAACAAAGAATAGTGTATAATATGAAACGATAGACATTTTTATATCGTAATCTGATATATATCGTCATATCGCACAGCCCTAATCCTTTTTTTGTTTATGTTGTTTATGCTCTAGGTAAAAAAAAATTATAAAAATACAAACTTTTTAAAAATGTCTTGTTGTTTCTCTTTTTTTCTTCAGAATAAATTGCGACTAGTCTCAATGGCTGACACGGAGGAGCAACACAGCGACACGTTAACTCCGACTGCTGCAGTTCCTGTATGAACTGAGCAACTCTTAAAATCCAAGGAAAAGCTGTGTGTATTTTACTTAAAGCTCAGATGGACCTTGATGTACTAACATGTAGGCTGCATTAAGGACTTTGTCACACTGTTATATGAAGAGCGGTAACAAGACTTTGTAGTAATTTGTCTTACTATTGTCTTATTTGTTGTGATTTAGGGTCTGTGCGCACAAGCAGAGGTTTTTGTTTGTAACTGTAACCTCGTTTTCAGAGCCTTGTCTAATATTTAATGGTCATGAAATATGTCAGACTTTTTCCTCTACTTAACCAGCTTAGAGAATTTGAACACCGTGGAGAAAAAGGTGTGCATTAAGGATTTTGAACTATGATGTTTAAGTGTTGTCACTGCTGAGGATTCGTGGACACAGATCCTTATTCACTATGCTGCTGTTTACAGTTTAACTTTTCATCAGAACAAGCACTTCTAATTATACTTTGCTCCTCACTGACAAAACAAGTCCCGTAAATACACTTTTATCTTTAAGTTTGGGACAGTAATCTGTCTTAATTTATTATGTGTTGTAGTTATCATATGGGGAAAAGTCCTGTGGTTATCCATCAGTCCTGTTCGAATAAACCCAAAGTTCAGGAACATCTTCTTTAGATTTGTTCAGTTGTATTCATGTGGCACCACTTAAACAGTCAACAAATTTTGACTCAAGTATGTTATATTGTAAGGTAAAGAGCCCAAAGAGTTAATCTCAGACAAATGTTCACACAAATGTGAATTACATTCACTTCATTAATGAAGTGAATGTAATTCAGTAATCAAAGGTGTTTGGCTATAACTGACTACATGTGTATACTGTATCATAAGTGGACAGAGATGGATGTACTGTGACCAGGAGATATTTTATTTTGTATTCTTATGATCACAGTTATAATTAGAAGTATCAATCATTAATCATTTACCATTGTGGAATCTGATGACAGTATAATCTTTGTTTTATATCTATGGTAATCTGAGTAAAGATTAATGTATGCATATTATCATCATTGTAATCAAGTCTCAAATGGTATCCACAGCATTGTATTCACCGTCCATAACTGGAGGGTCCAGCAGGACCTTGTTCTAATTCATTTGCAGGCCTACATCAGAACATGCACATAGAGAGTTATGTAAACACGCACGTTCACCCTTATTTACACAGGGAGGTCATGTCAGGACATTCTCTAGTTGGACACGCAGGCTCACAGAACTGCACAACATGACATGTCACACACTTGTTTTTCTCTAAAGTATCATCTGATGTTTGTATAAGGAGAACTTTGGACTATGGGGAGACTGTTATCATTTCCAGTAAGGTCTAACTGTGTGATGTCATCATGGGTTACATAAGGATGGGGAACGGTCCACTCTTTGGAGATCTGTGGCTGTACGCTTGTCTTCCCATGCTTCTGTCTTAGAAGTGTGTAATAAAAATCACTATTCTGACATCTACTGAGACCATGCAGTCGTTTGTCTTCTCCTCAAAACTCGAATCATGACATTTCTGGTGCCGAAACCCGGGACCTCTCGCATGGCAGGCGAGAATTCTACCACTGAACCACCAATGCCTTAACCATTTGGCTGAGGCAAAACTACCACAAGGCAGTGATTCTAACTCAAAGGTACTCTGGATATTATTAAATGTGAACATGTCGTTAAATATGACATTTTTTGTTTGTCAGGTGTCCTGTTTGAAGAAAACACTTGGTAGCCACTTGAATGAATGTAAATAAACACATTTACATGAGGGCAACCTGATTTCAAGGTAATAAAAATGCTCAAATTTGAAAGCTTGTGAGTTATTTTGTTCATGTATCAGCTGTTTAGTAGTTTTATGACAAGATGGATGCTGTCATTATATTTTAGTATAGTGTTTGAGTTAAGGAGAATAAAAGAATATTTAACATTAATTGTACCAATGTTGTTGTGTACGAAGCACAAATTAATTTAAGTTTTAATTTATGAATTTTTGAGTACATGGTGTACTAGGTTGTAATTGCATAGAAATGTACGTTTAAGGATATAAAGAACTATATTTAATGAGTTACAGTGAAAAGAAGTGCTTGGAAATAGTAATATAAACAGAAATGTCAATTTTTCTATTAACGGAAAATATCTGTTAATGATACAGAAAATATACTGTGAATAAACGGAATCTTCTGTTTTATAGCTGAAGGAAATGTCCGTAAATAGTACAGAGAGTATACTGTAAATCTACAGAATTTTCCCTTTTATCATTTACAGAAAGGTCCGTCAAACCTCCGTAAAAAAACAGAAAATGTACTGGCAGAAAATTACCAGGACATTTTCTGTTTTTCTACGGAATATTTTTTTACAGTGTGTACTGTTTTCCCTCCTTGTAAATCTCACATTTGATGATGGACCACAGGTTCTCAATGGGGTTCAGATCAGGTGAACAAGGAGGCCATGTCATTAGTTTTTCTTCTTTTATACCCTTTCTTGCCAGCCACGCTGTGGAGTACTTGGACGCGTGTGATGCAGCATTGTCCTGCATGAAAATCATGTTTTTCTTGAAGGATGCAGACTTCTTCCTGTACCACTGCTTGAAGAAGGTGTCTTCCAGAAACTGGCAGTAGGACTGGGAGTTGAGCTTGACTCCATCCTCAACCCGAAAAGGCCCCACAAGCTCATCTTTGATGATACCAGCCCAAACCAGTACTCCACCTCCACCTTGCTGGCGTCGTGTGACTGTAGAGCAGGGGTGTCAAACTCAAATACACAGTGGGCCAGAATTCAAAACTGGATATTAATATTTATTGAAATATATTTATTCCTCCAGATATAAGAATGAATCTTTTCTTATGGACTCAAACACGTTTTGCTGAAAACCTGAATATGGAACAAGCAAAGCTTAATACTAAACAATGTATATATTAGCTGTATAATACCAGTAGGCCAGCTCTAATAGTAGTTTGGTGTGGCTTCAGAGTTTGACACCTATAGTAGTTTTAAAAGGAGCAACCTCATCAAGGACAGTTTGGCATTTATCATAAAAATTAGATGTCATCTGCTCGGTACCATCGCCGAGGGGAGACCTTAAACTTCTTAAAAGCAATAGAAAATAGTTCTGTTGCAGATGGGTTAAATACACAACAATGGGGTGTTGGAATAAGAGGAGGAAAATGGCAGTGAGATAAAAATATATCAAACACAACAGTGAAAAAACAGCATCACGTTTCCATGTGTAGGACCGGTAACCCTAAAGACAGCACAAGATCCAGCGTATGAGCCTGTTTCTGGGTGTAGATCAGTCTCATGATGAACAGGCTCAAGAACGTCTCTGGGATCACTGCTGTTGTTTTAAAATGGTTTATATCATATTTATCTGAGAGATCTTTTACTGTTCGTATGAATCAAATGATGTCTGGATCAACAGTTCTGCCTTGTGGGGTACCTCAGGGATCCGTCTTGGGTCCAATTCTCTTTTTGCTTTATGTATTCCACCTAGGCCAAATTATTAGGTGCTATGTATAAGTAGCTCACATCACTCCCGTCCTTGCTGATCTGCACTGGTTGCCTGTGAAATTTCGTATTCAATTTAAAATTCTGTTGTTTACTTTTAAAATTACCAATAACACAGGGCCAAGTTATCTTAAGGAACTCTTAAATTCATATCTTCCTACGAGGGCCTTAAGATCTTCCTCACAGTCATTGTTGGTTCAGCCCAGATCTCGCTTGAAGTCTAGAGGTGATCGAGCGTTCGCTCTAGCTGCACCTGAGCTGTGGAACAGTCTCCCGATTGGCATCCGGGCGTCTGATTCTATTCAATCTTTTAAATCACAGCTTAAAACATATCTGTTTGAACTTGCTTTTTCTACCAGTTAAATTCTCGCCTTGCTTCTAGTGTGTTGTTCTAATGTTCTAATGTGTCTGGTTGTTTTGCGTTGTCCTGTGCTGTCAATGTTTTCCATCACTGTGTTTGATGGTTCAGCTTTACAGCTTTACTCTGCTATAGCTCTGTGCTATAGTTTATTC
>NC_141352.1:7663855-7736355 GCF_057382095.1 Aulonocara sp. 'chitande type north' Nkhata Bay | reverse complement strand
TCACTATCAACTCTAACACTGTATGAATGAAAATGGTTGTCATATAACAGAGGAATGAGAATTTTTCCACAAAAGACCCACATTGTGTCAATATTAACACAACACCTGTTCTCTGTGTTTCCTATACACATGTCGTCTGAAAGATTCATATTTTTTGAAGGAAGAACAGCAGTCACTGAGTCCACAGGTTATATCAAAATTGGCATCACCTATGTGCTGAATAAGCTTTGTCAAACTAAAGGTTCTTCTGCCACATTTGGAGCACTGATATGGCTGAGGCATGGTGGTCAATACAGAAGATTTATTTGTCTGGTGACTGTGATTGGTAGAGGCCGGTCCTCACCCTCATCTATTTTCACAATGTACTTTTGGAGAAAAATCAGGGTGTTCTTCAGATGTTTTGGGTAAGCAAGGTTGAAGACAAAATACAAGCAGAAAGAAGAGATGATTGCTTCAAAAATACACGAGCTTCTGCACACTTCACTGCCATCCAACTTCACAATGTTTGGAGCGCTTCTGGAGAACACTGGTTTCCAGTCTTCATAAAGTAGCTGAACAGTTGGATAGGGGGTTTTAGGATAAACCTTTGAAGTCAAAAGAGAAGGTAGAGGAAAGCAATATCTTAGTCTCTTAACAAAAGATACATTTGTTTTCCTTTTATATAGACTAAATATTTTAATACACACACCTCTCCAAGTATGACAAAGAGATCCAGTTTCTCCTTGAAGACGTATGGCAGGAATAAAAGTGCAGCCCTTGTGTCAAGATCTGCCAAAAAAAACCAAAAACAACACAAGATCACCCATGCATTTTATCTGGCATTTCCAGTTACCTATAAAAATTATATAAAATGGAAGCCTTGAAGTTAAAAAAAAAAAAAAAAAAGCAAATACCTGGTAGGTCATCAGTGAGAGCCTCCTCTCTTGCATCAAGGTAGAGCTGGTAGAGTGGGGTTTTCCCTCGTGTAACGTCAATCACCTTTGCTGCAACACATGAGAGCCCTTCACGAAATCGCTGGCTTACATTACCCGTTGTTGGTTAATTAATTTTCAGTACAAAATAACAGTGTATGAAAATGAAATAATCTAAAGTTGATATTAATTATGTATGGTGCTGCATAATTATTTTTTTATAGAATTTAACAACAATACTGTAAGAAGTTACATGAACATAAAAAAAAAAGGAAAGAGGGACAGATGAAGAAAACAAGGTCAAGGGCAAATAAAATTTACTACTATAAACATGTTAAATGTGACAGCTATTTCCAAGTTCAATTCAGCTTTCTGACTTACACCAGTAGGCATCCCTAAGAAGGGGTACTTCTTCAACACATCCTCCACAGGCATACCATTTGCAATTTCTTTCTGCCGCCAAGCAAACGTTTGCTGCATATGGTTATGAACCACCATGGTATCTGGTTGCATCTTCTGATATTGGCACTGTAAGACCTTTAAGTGGGCGTCTATGGATAATAAATCCTCTCCTTGGACGCATGGTCCCTTGAAAGAAAGCAAGAGTGAGAAGAGAAAGTCAAAACAGATTAGAAACCCAACATAAGACTAAATATACAATTAGAGCTGACACGATCTGTGCATCACAAAGAACTCGTATCGGTTAAAGTCTCAAAGTATTTTCATTGCTGTGAAAACAGTTAAGTGTTTGTTTTTATTGCATGAATTGAAGTATAAAACACTACAGTAACAATACATATGGTAGAAACAATGATCATATTAACTAAATCCTAAAAGTGCATAACGGCCAACATGTATGTTTCAGACATACTAACTTCATTATAAATAAGAAAATACCTTATTGAAGTTGACGAAGTAGATGGTTGCCAGTCTTCTGGAGAGACAGTCTGTAGAGTCAGCGTCACTGAAGATTCCTTCATCCTTGACACAAATTGGTTGAATTTAACCTGCTTTTTGAAGGATCCTTGGAAAAGGTATGCAACCATAGTCTCAGTAAGACCGCAGTCAACTGTGTCACCATCAACCTCATTGTCTGCAAGATAAATGGTAGTACAAACTCTAAATTCCATGTAAGAATATTTATCACCACATTTTTACATGGGTAAAAACCGTATATCACACACATTAAAACCTTTTGTAATACTTCTTTCAGTTCAAAGAAATATTCATTAAAAAAAAATAAGTAAATTAAATAAAATAAACCAAATCTTTAGAGTGAATCCTCTCGATATGCAAAGTTTTCATTTTTAAATTTAGATGTTTGTTTGGGACTACTGGACACAGGAGAGCAGAGTCTGAGCATGCTTTTGTGCCCTTTCAAGTTTGGAAGAAAAAAAAAGACTAGAATGCTGTAATTTGTTAATATTCACTACTAAGGTGACTCCTTTCTCCAGATTTCCGACAGTTTCTGCCGTCTGTTCTTTCAGACCGATTACTTATAGCGATAACACCCGGAGGACCGTATTACAAGCTCAGATTACATGCTGAAAAAGTTCCCACATTGCTGAAAACGGGACTATCAAACCCCAGCTGCGACACCCTTGTTATATTTTAAACAAGTGCGGCGTCAAGATATTTCCTTTAGACGTTATATTCAGCCGCCCATGTGTGTTGATGGCCTTGGAATGGATGTAAAAACGTGATTTTATTAAACCATTAATACACTAACGGTAAACTGCATTCAGCTACCAGGGAATCAAATTTTGCGCCGTTCCGCTGCGCAGGGGTTACCGAACCTATAGACTGTGGCTGAACCACATATATAAGTTCAAACTTATACAAATACTATGTGTACACATTTTTCAGAACTGTGACCTCAACTTTACACATGAAACGTTTGTAAAAACGTTTGTAAAAAGACATAATTTGAGCTAAGAGAGTGCCGAAACTAGCTAAATTGCTAATATACGTTAAGCTAGGCTAAACCAATAATTAGTAATTATGCTACATTTTTCTTTAAATAAAACTTACCTCTGAAACGCTGAGCTTCAGCTTCGGTGACATCTAAGCCCCACTCTTGTATTTTTGTTAAGAGTTCCTCGGACAAGTTCGTAATTCATCTCCCTCCGTTGATAAAACAAAATGGCACCTGCTGCATTTACAGAAAGTTCTAGAATCCACCAGCTATTCGTTGAGTTTCTTCTTCTACTTTTTGTTTGATGTTGTGAGGATGGGCTCAACTCGCACTCCGAGTTCAATAAGGGTGCTTTTTTTTAAGGGTGCTTTTTGTCAAAAATAATAAAAATAAAAAAACTCTAATCAAAAAGTGCTTAATCAACCTGTACTTTATCTTTTGAAAGAATGGGTACAAATAAGTACTTTTCACAATTAAGGAACATGTATGTACCTTTCAGACACTAAAAAAGGTACAGATAGTTACCCCGAGGTCCAATATTTGTCCTTAGACTGTATTAATGTCATTTTTGTACCTTGGGGCACAGTAATGTACCCCTTCCGTACCCCTATTTCTGACTGTGTAAGTCACTCAGGAAAACATGCAGAAAGAAGAAAGAGAGAAAAACGAATGAACAAACGGTGCTGTGCAAAGAAGAAAGGTGGACAGTAGAAATACAGCAGTGTGTGAATGCTGGGCCTCTGCAGATGATGTTGATCTGTGAGCAGATGTGCAGCCAACAGAGCAGCATTCGTGCTGAAACGAATGCTTTCTGCATTTATGGATCATGGAGTTTAAAAGAACTTTGCTTGAAGACGTTTCATCTCTCATCCAAGAAGCTTCTTCAACCTTCCCCGGTTCAGTCCCTGTTGCCCTGCTAAGTGTTGAAGTTAAGGGTGATGATGATCTGGGTACCCTTTCTGAGGGACAGCAATGTGGGCGGTTGTCAAATTCTGTTTTTTTAGCTAAGGCCGAGGCCAACCTATCTCACCTTCCTCCGTCCCAGTGTAAAGAGGTACTTGACTTGCTGCACTCCTACCTGTCTCTTTTTAGTGACGTACCCTCGCGTACCCACGTTTGTGAGCATGACATTGACGTTGGAGACGCAGTCCCAATCAAGCAGCATGCATATCGTTGCCCCTTCGCCAAACGTGAGGTCATGAAAGAAGAAGTTGAGTACTTAGTAGAAAACGGCTTGGCACAACCTAGTTGTAGCCCCTGGAGCTCCCCATGTCTACCAACACCTAAGTCTGATGGCACACCCCGTTTCTGCACAGATTATCGGAAGGTAAACGCTGTAACGGTCTCTGACTCTTTTCCGCTTCCTCGTATGGAAGACTGCATTGACAGCATCGGCCCTGCCAAATTCATCACCAAACTCGATCTCCTTAAAGGCTACTGGCAGGTGCCTCTCACTCCCAGAGCTTCAGAGATTTCTGCATTTGTCACCCCTGACCACTTCATGCAATACACAGTAATGGCCTTTGGCATGAAAAATGCCCCAGCTACTTTTCAACGACTGATGCAGTTGGTGTTGGGAGATGTGCCCCAGTGCAATGTGTATCTAGATGACGTGGTGCTATACACAGACACATGGGCAGATCATATGTCCCTTCTGAGGACAGTGTTTCAGCGGCTAGCCGAGGCCTCGTTGACCCTCAATCTCGCTAAGTGTGAGTTTGGTAAGGCAACCGTCACTTACCTAGGTAAGCAGGTGGGGTTTGGGCAGGTCCGCCCAGTGGAGGCGAAGGTTGCTGCAATCCTGGACTACCCGAGTCCAGCCACCAGACGGGAACTAAGGCGGTTCCTAGGGATGACCGGATATTACCGGTGTTTCTGTAAGAACTTTTCTGTGGTCGTGACCCCGCTAACCAAACTGTGTAGCCCAAAGGTGCCTTTTGAATGGTCAGTTGAATGCCAGCATGCCTTTGAGTCGGCAAAATCTCTTCTGTGCAGCACCCCTGTATTGGCAGCTCCAAACTTCTCTCGCCCCTTTAAGCTAGAGGTCGATGCCAGTGCCACCGGAGCCGGGGCAGTCCTGCTGCAGGATGATGAGGAAGGTGTGTGCCATCCGGTCTGTTATTTCTCTGCAAAGTTCAAACCCCATCAACTGAACTACTCTACCATAGAGAAGGAAGCCTTAGCTCTGCTTCTAGCTCTGCAGCACTTTGAAGTGTATGTGGGCTCCAGTGCTTCCCCGGTGACCGTGTTCACAGACCACAACCCCCTTGTTTTTCTGAACCGGATGTACAATCACAACCAGCGACTGATGCGCTGGGCACTCCTGGCCCAGGATTACAATCTGATGATCATACACAAGAAAGGTACTGACAATATAGTGGCTGATGCACTCTCACGCAGCTCGCAATAGGGTGTTGTTGTTGTTGTTGTTGTTTTGATAGGGCTTCAATGTAAGGGGGGGGGGGAATGTTACGTTCTGTGAGGCTGTGGGAGTGTGTGGGTGGGGTGTTTGCCCACTCTCCCCGCCTCCACCCCTCTTGCCACTCCTACCCCTCTCTGTCTCTCTCACTCTCCTCTCTCCCCAGGACACAGCTGCTGCTGATTAGCCTCGTTTGCCACCTGACTCCAGTCAGCAATCATCCTCTGAGGCTATTTAAACTGGGGATGAGCTGTGAGCAGGGTGGCTTTTTCCTCGGTGGCTCTACGCGGTTCTGTGCTAGATTTTGGACAGACAGCCTCTTTCTGACCAGTGAGCAGACGGGCTTGTGGGTCCTGAGAGTGTCTCCCCGTGGTGGGGAGTAGGGTAGGAAGTGTGGGAAGTGCCTCCTTTTTTATTGTGTTTGTTTGGTAGTCCTCCTGCCTTTCGTGGCTGCGAGCGTTTTCTTTGTTTCTTTGGCGTTATTGGTAAGACGGCGTTGCCGGCCCCTTAAGTTAATGTTAACCTGTACCATTTTGTAATAAAGCTTTATTGATGCAGAACAACTCTGTTTTCCTTTTTCATTCTGATTCCGGACTCATTTGTTACTGGTCCCCTCTCTCACATGCCTAGTGTAACGCGGTTAAAGGACCAGGGCGCCTGACTGCAGCCTCATAGACGATGAGCTATCAGAATAAGATTCGACTATGGAGCCTAAGGGTGTGAATAAAACACAGGAAACAAAAGTAGAGCTCAAATATATATATATATATATTATGTTTGTTATGAGAAGTGTATAGACGGATGTACAAAAGAAATAAAAACATATGCATATATATCACAAACAAAAATAATGTTGATAATACAAAACAGCTTAGTAGGTTCCAAAAGGAGGTGGGATGAGGTGTAGTCCAGTATGTGATTTAGTTTAGTTCCATGGACCTGTGATAGGTCATGTGTCAACAATTTGTGATTCAGTCCATAGGTTCACAATTCCTACCGCAACGTAGCGGTGGTCGGGTGGCTCGCCATCTCGCGCTGATCAGGGCTGATCGCGGGAGAACAAAAAAAACCTGACCTAAACAAGGTCAAAAAACAGAAATTATCATTCACAGAAGAAAATGAAACAGCATTCTACTGCTGTGACAAAATAAATACATAAATAACAAAGTCAAGTAATCAATGCCACGTTTCATACAACAATCAATAAACCATCATCTCTTATAATGAATGTCATTCTAAATACTATTCTAGAAAGACATTCTCATGGGTCCCATCAAAGTATATCAGCGTTAAAGCTAATAAATATTATCCAAAGTTAAATATATTTACAAAACTCATTTAATCACAGGTGTTGCGCAACAGATTCAATAATGTAAATGGAATTTAACTCAATGCAAAATCTCATAGGCCGTTTCGGCATTTCATCAGAAAAGTAACAAAAAACATCCAAAACGGACAAAACTACAAAAATCAAATCACTCGTTCAACTCTAGATACGTTAAATCAACATTCGGCCATAATGGAATAAACAAAAACAACAATATTCAATAGATGACACTAGTAATTGCACTTACTGTCGCTAGCCTAGCATTAGCTTACCGGCATTGTAGGATGTGCGATCGCGGCTCCGCATGTACATTAATTGTGACAAAACAAACAAATAACTCACCGTTGAGTCGAGTGTGAGGTAGTGTAAAGATGAATGAATCGGCCGGGTTATTGCACGCTGTCAACTGGCCTGTAGTGCAAAATTTGTCGATATCTGACAAGTACGCCAACCACAGGGACAACAGCAGCCAGAGGAGCAGGGACATGCAGCTGATTGACCCGGAACTTATACAGGATTCATTCCCGCCACAATAAAGGGACTGGCGGAAGTGGGGTCAGAGGTTACCGTGGTTACACTAGACCCCTTCGGGGGGAACGTAACATGTTCTTGTTTTCCTGCTGTCAGAGTGTGAGCGAGCTCGAAGTCCAAAAAATAAATCAATTGTGGCCACAAAATACTACTTTGTGGGCACGAAACACTTGACCAATAACCGTGATCCTTCCCAGGCCCTTGCAGTTGGGTGACAATAAAATCTATCCCAGTGTCCAGGTCCTACTTACGTCTGTAAACTGGGCTCTCAGTATCCTGTTTAAATGTAAAAATGGTTCCTTGCATTGCAGGCTTTTCAAAATGTTCTGCAGCCTTAAAGTACGCAGCCTCAACGGTCCTCAAGGGCCACGTACTCAAAGACCGCTGAGGCCGGAAGTGAGAGGCTTGTGAAATGGGCGATCTAGCCTCCGTCGCGCTGCCCCGGTTGCCTAGCAACCTTGATACTAACAGCTGGAAACGTTTCACACAGCTTTGTGTGACAGAAATGAAGACCAACATATTTTGTTTGTTTCTACATGAGCTCTGTGTGATTTGATGAGTATCTGAGGCTGAGACCACAGGACTGTGAAACATGATTGTTGGGCTTCATTTCTGTGCTGAACAGTCGTTTAAGATTAGCTAGTAAATAACAATCAGCTGATGTTGTTCATGAGACTCAAGTCATCTCACTGTGGTAATGTAAATATAATCTGACAATATTATATATATTGTCAGGTTATTATGAGATATTACAGCAGTGAGCTTGAACTCTGTGTCAAAGATTCAAGTTGCAGTTATTTATGTTTCCTGTCACCTTCAATCTTCACTCAAAGACAAGTATCTGTGACAGTGTGTATACAGATGTATCATATATAAGAGACAAATATTGTTCGTTTAATCTGTTGGCATTACTAAATGTGGCTCAATGCTGACTTTAATTAATAAAATCATCACATCTCTGTGAGATTAAGGTCGACTATTGAACGGTGTATATTTTAAAGTAAAGGCTTTAAAACCAAGTTAGTACAAACGTCACTGATGTCACATAACTTTGCCGACATGTGATCAACAGGAATGTTTAATGTTCTTCATTATTAAACATTCGCACATAAATAAGTGACACAATATTTAGTACTTACTTTTAAAAGTTTACTCTTCGGCCGCTCCGCTTCACGCATCCGCCGTTTTTTCCCCCGAACAAAATATCCACAACTCTGCCATCGGCTCCTTGCTATCTGAAAGATAACCAGACGCTGGCGTAAATTCTTGACCATCTCACACTTCTGTTTAATCGCTTTTCTTGTTGAGTTTATTCAGGTGTGTGAAAACCCCGGAGGAACCCTCCTGGGGGATTAATAAAGTTTTATTTAATCTAATCTAATTTTATTTAATCTGATCTGGAAAATTGGGAGATTTTTGGGAGGGGCACTGAAATTCGGGGTTCTCCTGTAAAAATCGGGAGGTTGGCATGTATGCCCGTGGCTGGGTGTGTCTCTCTCTTTGTAGAGGCTAAGCCTACGCTTGAAACCACTGAGGTGGTCATTAACGGGGGTGACGCGATGTCACTGGTATGCATCAATTAAGTTCACAGTCCAATAAATCCAGCAGTATGTATCTTGTCCTTTTTGGTCTTTATTCCGTATTGACTTAGCATAACAGCGCAACGATCACAAACTGTTTGCCTTCTTAATGACACACCTGACGCCGATTACGTGCGTCTACCTTAAATACCTTTACATTACATAATCAAAACAGAAAAAGGTGACCTCTAGTGACCACATAAGGTATTAACCCAAGAATGGCTCCTACACTCTTCTTTGCTTGGAATTGTTTGGCACATGTGTGGAGCTCCTCTGGTGCATTTCTTTTGTTTGAAGGTTGTGGTGGGAGTAAAGAGGGTGAGTCTGGGGACCCCATATACTTACTCACGTAGAATCTTTTCTGCTAGAAACATTAGGTAAGTAGGTTGGTGCCACCCATGTAATTTTTGAGCCTTTTTTGAATTGAGACTTAGGACTTTTTTTCCCCCTCCTTATTTTTCTAGGGTAAGAGCCCAGCTAAGTTTTGGTTTTGTCTTTTTTGGAACAACCTAACTGTCCCTTTCTCACCCACATTTTATTTTGTATGAATTTGTGTCATTGTTTTTGTGAGAAAGCTGCCATTAAACTTGTCTCAGCGTATCACACTTGTACTGAGTTTCTGGAGTTGTTGTGTTACCTCCTCCTGCCCTCGAGGGGGCGTAACAAATGGTTACAATGTTATTTGTGAAGAAGTTCATGAAGTCATTACTAGTTAACGTTAAAGGGATGGTTGGCTCAACAGAGCTCTGACTTTTTGTCAGCCTGGCTACAGAGCTGAAGAGAAACCTGGGGTTGTTCTTATTTTCTTCAATCAGTGACGAATAGTAAGATGTTCTGGCTTTGTGGAGGGCTTTCTTATAAAGCAGCAAACTATTTCTCCAGGCTAAATGATGATCCTCTAAATTTGTGACACGCCATTTCCTCTCCAGATTACGAGTCATCTGCATTAGTGTACGTGTTTGAGAATTATACCACGGAGTCAGGTACTTCTGATTAGAGACCTTAGTTTTCACAGGAGCTACAGTATCCAGAGTCGTACGTAGTGAGGAGGTGAAATTATTATAAAATTATTAAGAAGATCATTTATTATTAAATGTAGAAAATATATAAATAATCTCACTCGTCCACTTAACCTGTGCCAGCACCATCATCATTACTGTCGTTGTGTTACCAGTTTTTTTGTGCCAAACTGGAGGTTGTGTAGTCTTAATGTGGCTAGACATTTTTATTCACATGCTGCTCATAATAAGTTTCTATTGCATGTCTATTTTTAGCCACAGATGTGGGTGAAACACTCGAGTTCACATGGCGACCTAACCCTAATCCGGGGAAATATGTTCATGTCTTTTAGTTCATGTCAGAAGACGAGCTGCAGCTTTCTGGACCAGCTGCAGTCTTGCCAGGCAGGTCCCACTAACTCCAACATATAAGGAGTTACAATAATCCAGCTGGGACGTCATGAAAACGTGGATCGCCCGTTCAAGGTTTTTAAAAGATAGAAATGATCTCACCTTAGATAAAAGCCTCAGTTTGAAGAAAGACCGTTGTACAGCTGAGCTCAGCTGTTTTTCAAAGGTCAAACTGCCGTCAAATATGAGCCCCATATGTAATAATGCGATTTAATAAAAGAGCTGAACCAGTCTAATAGAGCGCCCTTGATGCCGCTATGCTCCAATGGTGACATCAAGATGCTGTGGTCAACAGTGTCAAAGGCACCGGTCAGATCCAAAAGCACAGCTGAGTCTCCTGATCAGTGGCTGATAAAAGATCATTAAGAACTTTTCCGAGTGCAGTTTCAGTGCTGTGAAGAGCTTTAAAACCAGACTGAAACCTTTACAACAGATTGCAGCTGAACAAATATAATCTTTTACAAAATCTTCGACAGGAAGGGAAGCTTTGAAATAGGCCTGAAGTTTGAGCGGACAGAGGATCCTGATCAGGTTTTTTAGGCTGTACAACAGCATGTTTAAAACAGGCTGTACAACACCTGAACTAAGACTGCTGGTAAAAATCACTAAGTTGTTGGAACCAACTCTTGGCTGTGTGCAGGCAGGCAGGGAGGAAGGACCCAAAATGCAAGACTCGGAGGCAGACGTAAACTCAAAGCACTCAGCTTTATTGCTGGATAGCAACAGAACAGAAACTTAACTAAACTGAGAATAGGGCTTTGGAGTTGACGTCACGCCGCAATGCATTGTGGGAGCGCAGCTCCATTTTCAGGGTCTACGAATCAAAACAAACACACTGTGTTGGAACAACGACGACAAGAAACATGCTTAAAAACAGCTCAAAAGAAAACGGACGGTATAGAGACCGATTGCGTCCAGAGGCGAAGCAGCGGTACTTGAAAAAAATAGAGTGCATCGCAAATCTGGACCCATATGAAATACGGCAGTGGAGTAAAGACCCAGACGACTTACCGCCACTGTCCTACCCCGATATCTTCACCTATCTTGTTTGTGGAGTAAGCGCTTACACAGCGAACCAGTTTCGTAATTACAAGTCACTGGAGGCGCACATCCAATTTACAAATGGCTGCGTGCAAGATTTGGCTATTTCAACCGCCAAACTCTGAGTACGTCGTCAAAGTAAGTCAGCTGGAGTGCATCGAGTGAAATAGCCATTTTCCACCACCCACCATAATTAATGTTATACATTTATCATTGAACTGCTAAAATATCGTTATCATATTATATGCCCGTAATTGTAAAGTAGATGCAAATTAACACATTGATAATCGAGCAAATTATTAACGCCAATTTGTGTCCTTCCTGTCTCATTTCATTTATTATCTTTACATCAACCAATCAAGTCACTCCATTCGATGTTTGATCGCAATTTCTATAACTTCCGAGACCACCAACGATGATATTATTCAGCTATAAAGTGTGATGTGAACATATTTAGAACTTACCGGAATGAAAATGTCTTGAGCACACCAGCTGATATCTGGAGACGTAACAGAACTTGATATCAGCTCGTCTCACGGCTGCTATCCAGGCTAGACGCCTTCGTTTGGTAATATCCGATACATGAGCTCCTTCATGTTGCTTCCAGGTTGGGAAAGCATAAAAAGACAATTCAAACTTATTCCCATGCCGGTCGTAAGATCGAACATTGCAGCCGACCACACAGCAAGTACGAACCATGGCTATGCTTTCGCTCCTTACTTAGACCCCCAAAATAGCAGATCGGGCCAAAATCCTTTCCACGCCCACCCCCGTGACATCACGCTCCAAAGCCCTATACAAAACAAACGAAGCAGGCAGGCAGGCTAGCATACGGAACACACAGTTAACGTGAGGGTACGATGCATCAACGAGTAGGGGAAGACGCAGACACTAAATACAAGAGGTGAACGGAGCAAAGAGGAAACAGTTGGGAGACACAGCTTGATTACACTGACGAGACAGGGAGAGCACAGAGCTGAATGCACAGACATAAGGCACAGACCTACAAAATAAAACAGGAAGTACACGACAGACAGAGAGATCAAATCAAAATCAAATCAAATCAAGTCACAATTTATTTATATAGCACATATTAAAATAACAGTGTTGACCATAGTGCTTCACAGTCAGTAAAGCATGAGACAGTTAAAACAAACAATAAAAGAGGACAACAAACAATAGGTAACAAAAAACAAGCTAGACCAGCCAACTAGACAGAATCAAAAGCCAAAGTAAAAAAATAAGTTTTAAGACGTGATTTAAAAGACTGGATGGACTCGGCAGTACGAATATGAACAGGGAGGTTATTCCAGAGTCTACTGTATCAGCCACGCTTTTTTCTAAATACTGTCGTCACGTTTTTGTGTGTGTGGGTTTAAAGCGTTTTCTAGGGACGCCGCGAAAACAGTAAAGAAAGAAAAAAGCCACCTCTTTCCTATCGGTGGAAAAATCCACCATGTCAACCAATTTAAAAAAAAAAAAGTCAACATGTGGGATTTTGTTGTTTAGGAAGAGGGAAAAGTTTTGGGAGTGACGGTAACAGCAGCAAGACAGAGCGAGCGAGTGAGAGAGAGAGAGAGAGAGTTTTTAGATGTGGGAGATTTGTGACGTTTAGTGTGGAGTGTTTACTTAGTGTGTTGTCTTGTCTTGTGTAGCTGTTCTTTTGTGTAGTCGTTTTGCTTAGTGTGTCAGTGAGGGCACTAATGACTGTACCATTGCAACGTAAACACTGTCACTAAGTAGAAAACCAGCGGAGTGATACACCTGCTGTTGTCAGGCCTGCAGGTTTGTCCCTGTGCTCTTCTGTCTTTTGGTGGACAAACTTGTTTTTTACTGGCACACATCATTTGTGGGGCATCTTATTGCAACACCTGATTGTTCTCTCATTTTAGTTTTAGTAAGGTTTTTAAATCCTTATACAAAATGAAAAAAAAACGGCAGGTGTATTGGCTGCATTTTTAGATAAATGGTTGTATATGTTTACAAAATGTACAATTTATATTTACTCAACATGTCTGTAGGGGGGTTTTACAGTAAAAAATTCTACTAGGATTTTAGGTTCTTTGTGTGATTTCAGATCAGTAATACTAATGCAGTATGTCAGTGAAAAAACAACTAAATTCAGTTGAGCTGAAAAGATACCAAACAAGGCAACGGGGAAAAAAATAAAATGAAACAATCTGAGGGTGAAATACAAACTGTTACGGATTCAAATATTGGGGATGGATACAAGAGGAAAAACCAAAATAACAACACTGGTGCGGCAGGGTTGAGTCAAACGATGATTTTAATAATCACACGCGTGGGTGCCGTACGCAGACAGCCTCAGATCTCAATATGGTGGAGCATTGATCAAACTCTTATAGCCTCTGGTGCCTCCACCTTATCATAAAAGCCTAAACATTCACATGCTTTCTCTCACACAGCGCCTAAGCTACGACCTTGGCTCCCTGTTTATCTGCTCCTGCTGAGATGGGGCAGAAAACTCCAGCATGTTCTCTTCTAATCAGACAAATAAGGCGATGACTTTCTGCAAACAGTATTTCTTATAACATCATAAAACAATATCATTCATCCACAATAAATCAGCAGTCTAATGTAATGCAAATCAGTTTAACTAATGCAATAGTTATCAGCTTCTTCTAATTCAGGAGAATAATGCAAACTAAGACTACATAATAATTCACAATCTTTAATTAGGGGTCTAACATGGCATAAAATAATATTATAATCCCACAAAACGTAAACTCAAAAGGAATCAAAAATGTCCAGTTGTATTTCAGACCTCAGTCGGTTAATCCAACAAATCATGAAAAATGAGGTTTACATGTTTGTGCATGACAGTGCAGATTTCTGACATTTTGTGTAATTTAAGCTGTAACAATGTGACTGTTTTCTAACAAAAAACAGTGAAACTTAAGTTAGACTTGTGTTTGTAAATGAAGCGCCCCGTGCTGTGTAGCTTTCTGGAGTTTATACTCATTGGGCTACATATTTATTTATTTATTATACAGGCTATACAGTACATAACATCAAAACTCACATGTTTTATGTAACTAAAGAGTGTAATTATGTGGGCTACAGACAATAATTAAGTTATAGACTATATTTATATGAAAAATGTGTATACTTACTGCATTTGAATCATTTTAACCATGCGTAACCACCTGCGTATGTGTTTGAAAAAAAAAAAGGCTTTGATTTGCCCCCCCCCCCGCCCCACCCTAAGGAAATTTCTCTAGATCCGCCTCTGGTCTATAAATGTGTTTCATGATTTATTTTTAACTCCAACTGCTTATTTGTACTATGCTTTCATTTCAGAGTGCAATGAGAAATAAAAAGGATATGTTCAATAAAACTGTCACGATCCTGGGTCTGTGACTCAGTGTTTTCTGTTTTGTATTGTTAATCTTTGATTTCATGATGTCAGTGTGTTTAGTTTGCGTTTCCTCTGTCTCGTCTTGTCAGTCACTCCCAGCTGTGTCCTCCTTCTGTGTCTCATTCCCTCATTATCCCTCTGTGTATTTAAGCCTTGTGTTTGCCTCTGTTAGTTGCTGGTTCGTCTGCTTATCTGTCAGGGTCCTGGGTCTCCCGAGCTAGTGTTTTCATTTCTTTGTGATTTTTGTATTATTTCCGTTTTGTTTGTGAGTTATTCTATGCTTCCTAGGTTTGGATTCCCTGCCCCCTTGTTTCTCTGTGGACTCTGTTCTGTGTTTAGTCTTCTCTGTCCATTTGTTCCGCCCTGTGTTGTTGCCCTCTGTGTCTCCCTCTGTGTAACTGTCTATATAGTGATGTGTTGTGGTGTTTTGCTCCCACCCCTTGTGTTCCGTGTTTTCGTCTTCCCTTCGTGTACTTCTTCATATTCGTATACTGTTAGTTTTCCCAGTTTAGGTTTTTGCTTAGTTTCCATGCTCACCCTCACCATTTCTGTTTGTATCACCATGTGATGAATAAACTCACTTGCATCTGAGCTGCCTGCATAAAGGGTCCTTTAATAATTTACACACGGCTCGCAAACCGTGACAAAAACTCTGGAAAAATTGGGCTGTTCTAAAACGTTTGACGGGTAGTGTATATATTTAGTTTATATATTTTCTTTGTTTATATAGTTTGTTTTATATTGTAGCAAAGTGTTACTTGGATACTTCTTTATGTGCAATTTTGTTGCATCTGAGCCTTAGAAATTTATTGGTGGTAGTGATGAACTGCTGTTAGAATCATGTTAAATTGTTAAAATCAGACAATTACCTCTCCAGCTGTTCTTACAGTCTTTGTGTTTATCGGATCCTTACAGGGTAAAAGATGACGACACCTAAAGAAATCCTTCTGGGGACTTTGGAGGATTTGGAACGTGAAGACTTTGAAAAATTCAAGTGGCATCTGAAGAACAAAGGGTCTGTAAAAGGTTTACCAGCAATCCCAGGGAGTAAACTGGAGAATGCAGAGAGGACAAAAGTAGTGGATCTGATGTTTGAGACCTACTCTATCAACACTTTTGAAGTCACTAAGAAGCTTTTGGGGAAGATAAACAAGAATGATCTGTTGGAGAATTTAAATAAAACCATCCCAGAACCCACAGGTAAGTCAGGGAATGACTAAACAAAAAACACATAAACAATAAAAACATTAGTTAACATTACACAGGTGCCATTACCATCCATATAAATAATAAATCCAAAACACTTGCCAACACTTTCAGGAGTGAGAGACTGCAGAAAGCCAACAGTTTGTGTTTTATGCATCTGCACAAATAACCTCCTGTGTACATGAATATCTGCTCTTTGGGTTGGTTTGATTAAAATGGGACCAGCAGCAGGTTTTCTGCCCATTTTAAAGATTTATGTTGTCCGATTGGTTTTAGAGCTGTTTTATCAACATAAATGAGGCGACAACAACAGTTTGGGACACGTCACAAATATGATCAAAGTGCTTTTTCTTAAATCTATTTACCTGTTGAAGGTACAGTTAAAAAAAATGGCTGCCATTTTTTTCCTGCTGTTTGGAGACCCAAACAAAAAAAATGCCCAGACAGTAAATGCTTTTTATTATGGTTGATAAACCGGACACTAAGGTGATTGGTCAAAAGTTGGAGGAAAGCCACAGTTCTCCTTATTTGACTGAAATCTCAGCTCACGTTTTTTTCTTCTGCAGCTTTCTGGGAGATTCCACTTCAGCCTTCTGCTGGCAACGCTCCCGTTACCATGCTTCCCTTAGGCAGCATCATTAGAAGACATAGCATACATTTACACTGCTATGCAGATGACACCCAGCTCTATCTGTCCATGAAGCCAGATAACACACACCAATGAGTTAAACTGCAGGAATGTCTTAAAGACATAAAGACCTGGATGGCCGCTAACTTTCTGCTTCTTAATTCAGATCAAACTGAGGTTATTGTACTCGGCCCTGAAAAGCTTAGAAATATGGTATCTAAGCAGATTCTTACTCTGGATGGCATTACCTTGGCCTCCAGTAACGCTGTGAGGAACCTTGGAGTCATTTTTGACCAGGACATGTCCTTCAACGCACATATTAAACAAATATGTAAGACTGCTTTCTTCCATTTGCGCAACATCTCTAAAGTTAGAAATATCCTGTCTCAGAGTGATGCTGAAAAACTAGTTCATGCATTTATTACTTCCAGGCTGGACGACTGTAATTCATTATTATCAGGAAGTCCTAAAAACTCCCTGAAAAGCCTTCAGCTGATCCAAAATGCTGCAGCAAGAGTCCTGACAGGGACTAGAAAGAGAGAGCATATTTCTCCTGTTTTGGCTTCCTGTTAAATCCAGAATTCAAAATCCTGCTCCTCACATACAAGGTCTTAAATAATCAGGCCCCATCTTATCTTAATGACCTTGTAGTACCATATCACCCTATTAGAGCACTTCGCTCTCGCTCTGCAGGCCTACTTGTTGTTCCTAGAGTATTTAAAAGTAGAATGGGAGGCAGAGCCTTCAGTTTTCAGGACCCAAAAAGATAGTTGTGGTTTTGTCTGTTATGTTACTGTAGGTTCTTTACCTTACAATATAAAGCACATTGGGGTGACTGTTGTTGTTATTTGGAGGAATTAAAAAAAAAACTTTCATAATTGAAATTCTTTCATTTATTCTACATATTTATTCATTACTGGCTCCATAGTGTTGTTTATGTAATATGTGAAATGTTGCTAGTATTGATTTGGTGCTGTATAAATAAACATAATTAAATCGAATGTGTCTCTATAAAACCTGCCCTCAGTTATAACCCAAGTGTCAGGGCTCAATGGCTCATGAAAAGGACTCAAGCGCAGAACCAAAAACTAGAGGCTGAGTGACTTTTAACAGAAATGTATTTTACTAGATTTCTTGACAGAGAAAGCTGAATCACAGCTAAATTCAACAGCAAGCGAGGTATTATGAGAAGTGCAGAGCTGAGGCCAGAACATAAGCTGAGGCAGGTCAAAGGAACAACAGGGGCAGAAACGGGCGGATAGAAACGATCCAGGATCACTGGAACAAAGGAGATAATAATCAGAGTGGTCCACAGTGTAGTGAATGAGTCCAAGATTTAAAAACTAAGAGGTCTTACGTGGCTGCAGGTGGAGATCAGCTGGAGGAGGAGATGAATCAAATCTGGGTACAGAGTGAGATGTGGGTGCACAGGGAGGCAGGCAGGTGAGGAGGGCAGTTTGCAAGAGTGAGTTTTACCAGCAGCGGCAGGCCAGAATCCTGAGGCGTGACTTATGGCGAGAGTTGGAAGATATATCCAGGTGCCGACTAGGGAACAGGAAAAGAGGGTTACGTGAAACAAGCTGAGGAGCACAAGACAAAATGTGAGGCAGAGAACTGACTGTGCTAAGCACACAATCTGGAGAAGGTTCATTGTGAGTGCTGCTCATAAATACTGCCGGAGTAATTGGCAACAGGTGAGGAGCAGTGAGGAGGGCTCCACCCAGGGGAGGAGAGCTGATGCTGTGGAAAGTTACTCAGACTCACTCGGATCATGACACCAAGAGTCCAGTGAACTGAACACATAACCACAGTAACCAGAATGCAGTTTTCTCATTTGTGTCATTTGCTGTATCTTCATGCAGAGATTCTCACTGAGTGTCAGCTCAAACTCAAGTCAGACCTGAAGCAGAAGTTCCAGTGTGTGCTCGAGGGGATTTCTACAACAGCAAACCCGACCCTCCTGAGTCAGATCTACACAGAGCTCTACATCACAGAGGGAGGGACTGCAGAGGTCAATGATGAACATGAGGTCAGACAGATTGAAACAGCATCCAGGAAACCAGACAGACCAGAAACTACAATCAGACAAGAAGACATCTTTAAACTCCCACCTGGAAGAGATAAACCAATCAGAACAGTGCTGACAATGGGAGTGGCTGGCATTGGGAAAACAGTCCTAACACAGAAATACAGCCTGGACTGGGCTGAAGACAAAGCCAACCAGGACATCCAGTTCATATTTCCATTCACTTTCAGAAAGCTGAATGTGCTGAAAGAGGAAAAGTTCAGCTTGGTGGGACTTGTTCATCACTTCTTTACTGAAACCAAAGAAGCAGGAATCTGCAGCTTTGAAGACTTCCAGGTTGTGTTCATCTTTGATGGTCTGGATGAGTGTCGACTTCCTCTGGACTTCCACAAAACTACAATCCTGACTGACCCTAGAGAGTCCACCTCAGTGGATGTGCTGCTGATAAACCTCATCAGGGGGAAACTGCTTCCCTCTGCTCGCCTCTGGATAACCACACGACCTGCAGCAGCCAATCAGATCCCCCATAAATATGTTGGCATGGTGACAGAGGTCAGAGGGTTCACTGACCCACAGAAGGAGGAGTACTTCAGGAAGAGATTCAGAGATGAGGAGCAGGCCAGCAGGATCATCTCCCACATCAAGACATCACGAAGCCTCCACATCATGTGTCACATCCCAGTCTTCTGCTGGATCACTGCTACAGTTCTGGAGTTTGTCATGAAGAACAAAGAGAGTGAAGATCTGCCTAAGACTCTCACAGAGCTCTACCTACGCCTTGTGCTATTTCACCTAAAAACGAAGGACATCAAATATGATGGAGAAGCTGAGACAGATTCATGCAGGAAGATCACTGAGTCTCTGGGAAAACTGGCTTTTGATCAGCTGTGGAAAGGAAACCTGATCTTCTATAAATCAGACCTGACAGAGTGTGACATCAATATGAGAGCAGCCTCAGTGTACTCAGGAGTGTTCACACAGATCTTTAAAGCTGATGAGTGCCACATGTTCACTGATGTTGTTTACTGTTTCGTCCATCTGAGCATTCAGGAGTTCTTTGCTGCTCTTCATGTCTATCTGACCTTCATCAACTCTGGAGTCAACCTGCTTAAGAAACAATCTCCTCTCTTTAAAATCTTCCAGAAAACACTTACTGTAAAAGACTTCTACCAGAGTGCTGTGGACAAAGCCTTACAGAGTCCAAATGGACACCTGGACTTGTTCCTCCGCTTCCTCCTGGGTCTTTCACTGCAGACCAATCAGGATCTCCTATGCATGCTGACACAGACAGGAAGTAGCTCACAGACCAATCAGGAAACAGTTCGGTACATCAAGAAGAAGCTCGGTGACGATCTGTCTGCAGAGAAAAGCATCAATCTGTTCCACTGTCTGAATGAACTGGATGATCGTTCTCTAGTGGAGGAGATCCAACAGTCCCTGAGATCAGGACGTCTCTCCACAGATGAACTGTCTCCTGCTCAGTGGTCGGCTCTGGTCTTCGTCTTACTGTCATCAGATCTTGCTGTGTTTGACCTGAAGAAATACTCTGGTTCAGAGAAGGCATTTTTGAAGCTGCTGCCAGTGGTCAAAGCCTCCAAGAAAGTGCTGTAAGTGAATCTATGAACAAATATGTTTAATAATGCTAGATGAAGAAAATAATATGTCTCCATTGTTATTCTTCCTCAGGCTGAGTTATTGTAAACTCTCAAAAAGAAGCTTTGAAGCTTTGTCTGAAATTCTCAGCTCCCCATCCAATCATCTGAGAGAGCTGGACCTGAGCTCGAACTACCTGCAGGATTCAGGATTGGATTTGCTTTGTGTTGGACTAAAGAGTCCTGACTGTAAACTTGAAACTCTCAGGTAAGGATACAGACTTTTTGACACTTTTTGACTCTTAAATCTGTAAGTTTATCTTGATGCGGACGTTCAAAGTCAGCACAATTATCCTTTAAGTTCCTGAGTTTATATATTTGACTGTCAGGTTGTCTGGACAGATGTTTTTATTTTATTTTTTTTACTTGTCCCTAAAGTCAGAACTAAACCCACATGTAGATGACTTTCTGTTCTGATTTTCCTGAAGACAGCAGAGTGTGTTCTCATGCTTTTGAAGCCAAACTTACTTTTTTGACCTGGCTTTTATTTATTATATACTTTTGTTTATGTAATACTTATTTCTACCGTTTAATTTCTGCTCACATTGTTTACTCTCCTTCTTAATTGGTTGTGTGTGTGTGTGTGTGTGTGTGTGTGGGGGGGGGGGTTATATGGGCTCAAAATGTGGTCATAAATATTTTGTACTTGTAAATCAGGATTTGTATGTGTAATAAGAATTTGTGTGTGTGTAAAAACGATTTGTGTGTGGACTTAGCCAAGAAAACCTGCAAGTTACAAGTACGAATTTTGACTGTCGGAGGGGCACTTTTTTTAATGAATCATATTTCATAACTTTAAATGCAAATATAAATTGTCAATTTTAAAATCATACGCACAAGTTATTTGCAGCCATTTACCTTTTTTTTAATAACCATTTCAAACTTTTTACAGAACAATCAGTTGTTCTGCATTCAATAACATGCCACACAAATTATGTGACTTACATTACAATGTGACTGCTGTGATTAAAGCATCTTTCTTTCAGCTTAACGAGTGAACCGTCAGCTCGTTCAAACACACGTTAAAGTCCGTTTGGCTCGACACCACCGAACAGAGGCAGCAATATAACACAGCTAACATTAACAGTGCAGTGAATCCTGCTTGTGCCGTGATATTCAGGACTGCAAACCGAGCAGCATCACTGACTTTCAGCTTGTTGTGTTTGTGGATATATGACTGACTTTAATTATCCACTAAATCATCACAATCTCTGTAAGATTAAGGTCGACTATTGAAGGCGTATATTTAAAGGCTTTAAAACCAAGTTAGTACAAACATCACTAATGTCACATGACTTTGCCGACATGTGACCAACAATAATGTTTTAATGATCTTCGTTATTAAACATTCGCGCATAAATAAGTGACATAATATTCAGTACTTACTTTTGAAAGTTTACTCTTCGGCCGCCCCGCTTCAGGCATCCGCCGTTTTTTTCCAAACAAAATATCCACACCCACCGCCGCGCTATGAATTGTAGGATAGGTTGGGCCACGAAGTCTACACCGGGCCACACTTCTAATTTGGGGAAATAAAGGGCACATTTGTTGAGCGCATTTGGAGTACACTTCGGGACAACTAAAGCAGAAGGCAGCTCTCGTCGTACATAGGCAGCATTGGCATTGCACCTCGATAATAAACTCATGAAAGAGGTTGATAAGTTACTTTTCAATTTTATTTGGAAAAATAGGACACGCTACATTAAAAAAACAGTTCTTATAAACACATATGTCAATGGAGGACTTAATGTGTTAGATTTTAAAACTCTAAATAACACATTCAAAATAAATTGGTTAAAAAATCTAATGAATAATCCTACTTCCATTTGGAATACTATAGCTACTTACTTGTAAGTTTGATATTGATAAAATCCCTATAAAAATCTCTGCTTTTCATCGCAAAGCTTTTTTAGCATGGACTCTTATTTACAAGCATTTAGTCCACACAGTTATTATATTGGAATAACAACGATATCCTACTTAATCTCTCTTCTTAGGTAGTTGGTTTCGGAATAACATTGTTTTAGTCAATCAATTATTCGATTCAAATGGTACGCTTTTCTCCTATGAATAACTTTGTCTACTTTTCAATTTAACTATAAATCGTGATGAATATACTAAAGTATTTGGCTCAATACCATCAGGGGTTTGTATCCTTTTTAAGAATCAACTTAATATCACTTCATTCCACAGGCCGTTGGCATCTCCAATGCAAACTATTGTTGTTAAGATATGCTTTTCTAAACACATTCTAAAAACAAAAATAAATCTATCAGATCTTTATTTCAGAATAGTATAACCATGCTACCATATGTAATTTTTTTTCTGGAACTGGTGGTCTGATGATATTATGTGGAATGAAGTTTGGAGATTACCTAATCAGTATTTAATTACCAACAAAGTTAAAGACATTTTTTATAAATTAATACAAAGAATTTACTCAACTAAAGATTATCTTCAAAGCAAATTCAAATTAGACATTGATGCAAACTGTAGCTTTTGTAAGACTCGCAAGGAATCTAGTATTTGTCTCAGAAAATGTATTTAAAGGATTTGCACTGTTTTGGAAATATGTATTATTTGGTCTCCACCAAAACCAAATACAATTCAACATTGATAACAGATATATGATTGACTTGTTAATCTTAATGGCTAAAATTCATATTCACAAATCCAAATGTTTAGGAAGACATCCCTCTTTTGATGTATTTTCCTATGAGCTTTTGCAATATCTTAGTTCAATTAAGAACTCTACTAACCCAAAAGCTATAAAAACTATGGTTGTATGTGAAAAAAGGAAGATTCTTCAATTCCTTTACTCTTTGGCTTAATCAGTTGTACTTCTCCCCCTAGCATTGGTATATTGTAGGTTCTGAATAATGTTTGTTTGTTTATGGTTTACAATTTCTATAAGTACAACACCTTTACTGCAGTACTGTTTAATTCTACTTTGTATTGTACTGCTGTTGTATTGTGATGTAATCGTTCTACAAATGCGCACTCCAAAGCGTGCTGTCCCTGAATTGGGACACAGCTCCAGCCGTCCTCTCTCCCCAGCTCCTTGGGGTCTGCCAGGGGGGGGCGACACTACCTTTGGCTGCACCAGCTACAGCGGCCTAGCTAGCTATGGGTGAATCAAGGGTGCGACCCTGGCCTTCAGATCTGCAAATATGCTACATTTGTTACAGGTATCACTACTGTAGGCCGAGGAGTAACTAAACACAATGAGCAGGAAAGTGCAGGAGGGACAGGTGAAGGAGGGTCAGGTGAAGAGGCCATGGTGCTAGCGAGCTACAAGCTAAGCTAATCTAGCAAAACAGTAAAGACACAGTGAGTGAATACTTTTGCTATAAATTAGGGAGTGAGTACACAGAAAGTGTGCTTCGGATGAAGCACGTGAAGATTATACTATGAAAATATACTAAGAAGATATCTATAGGTTTTTCATTAAATTGGCTACAGAAAAAACACCACCGTGTGTTGCCTTGAAAAGCGCTATATAATAGGGGTGGGTTTTTATAATCGATTCATCAATTAAAATCGATTCTGGCTTGGATAACGTAAAATCGATTCATTAAAATCCCGAATCGATTTTTTAATATAAATTTATTTTGCCCGAAATGCCAGAATCTGTGGTGACATCTCACAAAATTTCAACAACCACCAAACAGCTAAGACAGTAAATGAGAGCAGGTACAAACACACAGCGTGACCCGCGGATCAGGATCAGTTAGATGTCGCCTTTCTCACAGTCGGGGCTGAAAGCCGACAGCTCGCTGATTCTGATCTGTCGGCGCTTTGTGTTCACGCCCTTTATGCGCTGATTCTAAAGCTGTTAGTTTGATGTCTCTCCAACAATATTGACCGAACCAGCAGCAAAAGAAGATCCAAACTACGCTTCACATAAACATCGTCATGGATTCACTCTTTTACTGTTTTGCTTCCATCGCGATGCACAGCTCTCTCTCTCTCTCTCGAACAGTTTCCCTTTCTTCATTATTCGCTTGCTTGTTACGCACAAGTCTACTGTTGCTTACAGGCTGTCGGCCGCTTTTTTTTTCCCCTTTTACATTCTTCCAAAAAGAAAACCTCATTTCTGCTGTTCAATACTGAACAAATTTAAACTTTTTTTTTTTTTTCTGCCTGTCCCGTTTGGCTCTGTTGCATCAGAATTATTGTCTAAAGGCAAAGAAAGATGCCCAACGGATTTACTTTACCAAACTGACCATCCCAGCCTTGCCATAATGGTCCATTTGATTCACCTTTTATTGTTTATTTTATTTTCACTTGCTGAATACGGGAAAGACTTGACTGGAGGAAAGAAAGAGAAAGAGCTGAGAAGAGGGACGGGGGAGAAGGGAAAAAAAACAAAAACCAACAGAATGGGCAGGAAAAAAAATGCATCTATCGATCACCTGGATCACCTGTTGAGAAAGAAAAAAAGAAAACAAGCAGAAGAGAACAAGAGTAATAGAATAAACAACATCCCAATGATATATGGGAATATGACAGTAACAAATTTAAACTTTTTAAAATTATTCAAAACGCAAAATGCAAAACGCCGTGTCTCTAATAAAACCGCTGTAACGTCAGAGGTGATGTTCATGTGCTGATTAATGGTTTTCTTCCGTTTTTGATGTACTGCAGAATATTTTTATAAAATCCCAGAACAGGAAAATCACCTTCATGTTTTTCTGTGTTTTATCTTCAGCTACTTTGACACAAAGGTCTCTGCTGTGACGCTCACACCTGTGATAAAGTCTTGCGTGTGTCAGCTTCCTTTTTATTGATACAAAAATATGTAAATGTACTGATCTGAATTATATTTCTGACTGTCAAAATTTCCCAGATTTAAATCGAATCGAATCGAATTAAATCGAATCGTGGATCGAATCGATTCGGGACCTTGTGAATCGGAATTGAATCGATTCTAGAAATCAGTGACGATACCCAGCCCTACTATATAAATCCAATCCATTATTATTATTATTATTATTATTATTATTACCGCAGAGAGAGCGCACACTAGAGCTGTCTCCCAAAACCTAGGCCACATCCTTCGGAGGACCCGGCCTTCACGGTCTACATGGACCAGGTACTTCGAAGACCGAGAAAGCCGGAAGTGCAAGGCTGTGAAATGGAACAGTCTAGCCTTCAGATCTGCGTCACCAGCTGTCTCGGTGGAGTTTAATAAACTCGGTCGTCTGCTCCTTGCTATCTAAAATATAACAGTACACTGGAGTAAAATCTCGACCATCTCACATTTCTGTTTACTCGGTTTTCTGTTTGACGTTTCAGCTGTGTAAAAACCCCAGAGGAACCCACCCGAGGGATTAATAAAGTTTTATTTAAACTAATATAATCGAATAACTTTGATCTCAGCCAAAGTGATTTAGTCCAGAACAAATAAAACACTGGAAAAAAGCCAAACAATAACACTTTTAAGTTGAGTCTGAGTGGCTTATATATCATGTTTAACCTGGGTAGCAAAAGACCGTGGGGGTCTGAAAACGATGAAGCCGGGAGTTCACTGTTGTCGCCGGTTCGAGTGACCACTGAACCCTGGCTAGCTCTCGAGCGAGTGGGTAACAGACGTCTCCGAAAATGTCAGAGCACTTTTGCAAATATGTGGTGTCTTGATAAACTGAGCAGATATTTGAAGTTTACACAGCTACATTCTTGCCTGAAAATATGTTAAAAGTTTATTTTGTGACCCAGAAAAATTAATAAGAGTAATATTATTCCTTCTCTCACCCCAACCAATCACAGCAGATGGCCACCCCTCCCTGAGCCTGGTTCTGCCGGAGGTTTCTTCCTGTTAAAAGGGAGTTTTTCCTTCCCACTGTCACCAAAGTGCTTGCTTATAGGGGGTCATATGACGGTTGGGCTTTTGTCTGTACCTATGAAGCGCCTTGAGACGACTTTTGTTGTGATTTGGCGCTATATAAATAAAATTGAATTGAATTGGATTATTAAAACTTAGTAGCCGTTACCATTGTGGGAAACTAGAATTGGCTGTGCTGTGCTATGAATTCTGGAATATGGTGGGCCACGAAGGATACACCTGACCCATCCTTCAAATCTGGGGAAAAGCAGGATGCATTTGGATGAGTCTACGACTTGGGACAGCCTTTAGGTGACAATTAAAGCTTACAGCACCTGGTATTGCCATCCAAGTACTTATCAGGGCTGACCCTGTTTAGTTTATGACAGACCTTCCCAAAGTGTGGGGCCCAACCCCTAGGGGGGGCGTGGATGTGAGGATGTGTTCGTGCGTGCGTGCGTGTGCGCACAAAGGGGGGTCGCGAACATTTTTCTTGTAAAACAAAGGGGGGCCAGCAAAAAAAGTTTGGGAATCACTGGTTTATGAGATGAAACAAGATCAGACATGCTAGGGGTGGTGTGGCAGTACTTATATGGGCTCAAAATGTGGTCATAAATATTTTGTACTTGTAAATCGGTTTTGTACTTGTAAAAAAGATTTGTATGTGTAAAAAAGATTTGTGCGTGTGTAAAAAAGATTTGTGTGTGGACTTAGCCAAGAAAAACCTGCAAGTTACAAGTACAAATTTTGACCCTATTTTTCTTCCTTTAAGCTGATTGGTCAATGTCATGTCAATCACAAATTAAACAATCCAATCGGAGAACAGATGGGTTTGGCTGTCGGGGGGGGGGGGGGGGGGGGGGCGCTTTTTTGAACTGCAGGTCCTTGAAGGGTGATACAGTTTGAAGCTGGAGGATCTCTATATAAATATCCGATAGCAGCTCGGTCCCCTTACTTTCAGCAGCTGTTGAAAGGATAAAGTTGTGCTATATCAGTGGTTAGAAACACCATTATTACTTTAGGATTAGTTTAACACAACGTCAGGGCTGACCCGGGACCATTGCTGTGAGTCACAGTGCGCAGCATAAAAGTCCTTTCACATCGGACGCAGGATGTGCTGCTAATGCTAACTGCTAACTAAAAGCAAAGGATCCAGAATTTGTTGCTGGCTGCTGGGCTCTGTGGGTCTTTGCAGTGTGACACAAAAATCACCAAACTCAGGCGACCACAGACTGTTTTCCTTCCTGGTGATGAAGGAAAACGCTGGGTTGGCATGTAAAAGGGCATTTATTCCCTTCAAGGACCTGCAGTTCAAAAAAAGTGCCCCTAAGACAGCCAAACCCATCTGTTCTCTGATTGGATTGTTACATTTGTGATTGACATGACATTCACCAATCAGATGAAAGGAAGAAAAATAGGGTCAAAATTCGTACTTGTAATTTGCAGGGTTTTTTTTGGCTAAGTCCACACACAAAATTTTTTTACACATACAAATCCTGATTTACAAGTACAAAATATTTATGACCACATTTTGAGCCCATATACTTCTAACACTGGAAACAGTTAATCACATTGAGCACAGTCACTTCTTGTGTCACATGCTTTTCTTTGACATGTGTCAAATCAAATCAAATACTGTGTTTTAGAGTTTAGTGCTCTAGTCAGTAATTGGATATCCAACTAATAGTTTGGTTTGTTTGTAAAAGTTCAAATATAATCCACCATTTCAACATTCTTTAGTCTGATTCATATTTTCAGGTCTTTAAATGTATGAATTTAGATGTGTCAGATGGTGAAGAACATGTGAGAAAAAAAATCTATAGCTTTGTTAAAGTTTCCTGAAGACTGCTTGAAACTGCTTCCTGTTGGCTTCAGCTGTTTGGAGTTTCCATTTTCTAAACTTCTACATTCTGAACCTTCTTCAGCTCTGAACAGATGATGAAACACTGAATGATTTCAAGCACTTTGTCTAATAAACTTACATCTTTCATTCTTTATACAGATTGAAGGGCTGTGATCCATCAGAGATCAGCTTGCTGATCGCAGCTCTGAAGTCCAACTCCTCCTCTCTGAAATGTCTGGACCTGAGAGGTGACAGTTTTCCCCCGAATGCGAACAAGCTGCAGGATCCAGGAGTGAAGCATCTGTGTGGTTTTCTGGAGAGTCCAGGATGTAAACTTGAAACTCTGAGGTCAGTCAGCACGTGACTGTAGCTCAGGAGGTAAAGCAAGTCACCAACTGACCGGAAGGTTAGGGGTTCAATCCCTGGTTCCTCCAGTCTGCATGTCAATTCAATTTTATTTATATAGCACCAAATCATAACAACAGTCGCCTCAAGGTGCTTTATATTGTACAGTAGATCATACAATAATAGATACAGAGTAAAACACAACAATCATATGACCCCCTATGAGCAAGCATTTTGGCGATAGTGGGAAGGAATGTCTGAAAAATGTAAGAAAAATGTTTTCTATAACTTTGTTGGAATTTCTGGAAAATTGAAAGCTGCTTCCTGTTGGCTTGAGCTGTTTGGAGTTTCCATTTTCTAAACTTCTACATTCTGAACCTTCTTCAGCTCTGAACAGATGATGAAACACTGAATGATTTCAAGCTCACACTTTGTCTGTCTAATAAACTTACATCTTTCATTCTTTATACAGATTGAAGGAGTGTGGTTTGTCAGAGATCAGCTGTGATTATCTGGCAGCAGCACTGAAGTCCAACCCCTCCCATCTGAGAGAGCTGGACCTGAGTAATAATAACTTGCAGGACATGGGGGTGAAGCAGCTGTGTGTTTTTCTGAAGAGTCCAGGATGTGGACTTGAAACTCTGAGGTTAGTCACCATGTTTTAGTAGTGCTGAGATGACTGAGATAAGATAAGATAAACCTTTATTAGTCCCACACATGGGAAATATGTTGTTCACAGCATAAAGTGGACAGTGCAAAGTTGCAGCTGCAAAAATTAAGAAGAGCAAAGGAATAGAATAAGATTAAAAGAATACCATAATATATACAACAGAATAAAATACTATGTTGTCGGAAAAAACAATTACACTTAGTGTTATTGCACATGTGTGGATGTGTGTGTTTGGTCAGTTGAAGTCTTTGTTGGGGAGTCTGACAGAAGCAAGGAGGAAAGACCTTCTGAATCTCTCCGTCCCACATCGTGGGTGCTTCCTGTTGGCTTCAGCTGTTTGGAGTTTCCATTTTCTAAACTTCTACATTCTGAACCTTCTTCAGCTCTGAACAGATGATGAAACACTGAATGATTTCAAGCACTTTGTCTAATAAACTTACATCTTTCATTCTTTATACAGATTAAAGGACTGTGGTTTGTCAGAGACCAGCTGTGATTATCTGGCAGCAGCGCTGAAGTCCAACCCCTCCCATCTGAGACTGCTGGACCTGAGTAATAATAACTTGCAGGACATGGGGGTGAAGCAGCTGTGTGTTTTTCTGAAGAGTCCAGGATGTGGACTTGAAACTCTGAGGTTAGTCACCATGTTTTAGTAGTGCTGAGATGACTGAGATAAGATAAGATAAGATAAACCTTTATTAGTCCCACACATGGGAAATATGTTGTTCACAGCATAAAGTGGACAGTGCAAAGTTGCAGCTGCAAAAATTAAGAAGAGCAAAGGAATAGAATAAGATTAAAAGAATACCATAATATATACAACAGAATAAAATCCTATGTTGTTGGAAAAAACAATTACACTTAGTGTTATTCCACATGTGTGGATGTGTGTGTTTGGTCAGTTGAAGTCTTTGTTGGGGAGTCTGACAGCAGCAAGGAGGAAAGACCTTCTGAATCTCTCCGTCCCACATCGTGGGTGCTGCAGCCTGTCACTTTGGCGACAGTGGGAAGGAAAAATCTCCCTTTTAACAGGAAGAAACCTCCGGCATAACCAGGCTCAGGGAGGGGCGGGGCCATCTGTTGCAACCGTTGGGGTGAGAGAAGGAAGACAGGATAAAGACATGCTGTGGAAGAGAGACAGAGGTTAATAACAGATATGATTAAATGCAGAGAGGTCTATTAATACATAGTGAATGAGAAAGGTGACTGGAAAGGAAAAACTCAATGCATCATGGGAATCCACGGCAGCCTACGTCTATTGCAGCATAACGAAGGGAGGATTCAGGGTCACCTGGTCCAGCCCTAACTATATGCTTTAGCAAAAAGGAAAGTTTGAAGCCTAATCTTAAAAGTAGAGATAGTGTCTGTCTCCCGAATCCAAACTGGAAGCTGGTTCCACAGAAGAGGGGCCTGAAAACTGAAGGCTCTGCCTCCCATTCTACTTTTAAATACTCTAGGAACAACAAGTAGGCACTTTCTAGTCCCTGTCAGGACTCTTGCTGCAGCATTTTGGATTAGCTGAAGGCTTTTCAGCGAGTTCTTTGGACATCCTGATAATAATGAATTAGAGATGGACCGATCCGATATTACGTATCGGTATCGGTCCGATACTGACCTAAATTACTGGATCGGATATCGGAGAAAAATAAAAAATGTAATCCGATCCATTAAATATCACGAAAGCACCTCACAAAACTTGCAACACGCCGTAACTCACCTCAGAACGTTAGCATGTCGGAGCAGTATGCATCAGGTGATAGAGCGGCTGTGGCATGCAGGACCTGTCGGTGGTCTGGATAGCATTTGGAGCTTCGCTAGCAACCCGGCATTTCATCTCCGACAAAGTTATCCCCGAGAGAAGTAAAGCAAGTGTGTAAGTCCATCTCTGAATGTTTGTAAAGCATTCCTGCATTAAGCTTAACAAACGATATATGGAGCGACTGCCTCTCCTGCTGCTACTTCAATCATGAAACTGCTTAACAATCAGCTGATCGGCTTTTCTGTCGCGAGTCCGTCTCTCTGGTTTGTTTTTGGCCCACTTTGCACCAGAAAGAGGAAACCACTGTCAAGGTCTGCGGAGGCAGACCGTGCGGAACGGTGTGTGGTGGACCCAGGTGCGAACACAAACGAGGATGCAGGAGTGGGTTCCAACAAAAACGAGCCTTTTATTATGGCTGAAAAACTCATAGAAAAGAACAACAAAGTAACTGAGGGAAAACCTGAACATAGACAGGGAAACTAAGACTCTAATGAGATTTAGACAGCAAAATGCAAACTATGGCTGGGATACTACGACAAGGGGTAGGGGAGATACACAGACGACGCGACACAGGCTACATGAAACACAGAGACTAAATACACATGAGGGATGATCAGGGGAAGTGGATGCACACGGGGAACACAGGTGACACTGATAATCATAACAAGACACGGCAGGAGTGAACATAACACTGATGGGAGATGGGCAAAGTAAAGCAGGACGTACACAAAGGTTCAAACAGGAGGAGGGAGAGCACGGGGAGAACGCAGACATAACGGGCTGGGGAAAACATAGAATAAAGCACAAAGGGAGACGAGGGCTCATAAATACATAGAGGGCACACAGAGGGGAAGAGCCATGAAGGGAAAACACTTAGGGAACAACACAACAGGGCAACTCAGAAAACATGGCCTAAATAAGGAACAAAATACAAAAATGCATGAAAACTAAGAATACTGGGCCCACATGGCCCAGGACCATGACACCACCCCCCCCCTAAAGGGCTGGCTCCCGACAGCCCAAACCCGAGAAACCAAAACAAAAACAGAAAACAACCCACCCAGGGCGGGAGGCGGGGGACCAGGACGGAGGGACCAGAACGGGAAACAAAATAAACAACAGAAAACACGGGAGCACATGACCATAGTCAAAACAAAGTTCAGGGGGCCGACCCAGAGCCCACAGGCACCAGAGTCCACGGGTCACACGGTCGGGGGGCCGACCAGGCGGGTGGCAGAGCTGGTCCGGAGGCCAGCCACGCGGAAGCCAGCGGCGGCGGCGAAGGAGACGACGGAGCAGTTCAGGGGGCCGGCCGCGCGGAAGGCAGCGGCGGCGGCGGAGGAGACGACGGAGCAGTTCAGGGGGCCGGCCGCGCGGAAGGCAGCGGCGGCGGCGAAGGAGACGACGGAGCAGTTCAGGAGGCCGGCCGCGCGGAAGGCAGCGGCGGCTCTCCAGTGTCAGGCGTGCTGGCCATGGCCCGGTGGGCACAGGACCAGACGAAGCACAGGCTGAAGACGCTGAGGCTGGGCCAGACGAAGCACAGGCTGAAGACGCTGAGGCTGGGCCAGACGAAGCACAGGCTGAAGACGCTGAGGCTGGGCCAGACGAAGCACAGGCTGAAGACGCTGAGGCTGCAGCAGACGAAGGCTCGGAGGCTGCAGCGGACGAAGGCTCGGAGGCTGCAGCGGACGAAGGCTCGGAGGCTGCAGCTGACGAAGGCTCGGAGGCTGCAGCTGACGAAGGCTCGGAGGCTGCAGCGGACGAAGGCTCTGAGGCTGCAGCGGACGAAGGCTCTGAGGCTGGACCAGGCGTAGCAGAAGGTGGCTGGATGGGCTCCTCGGGCCCTCCAGCAGACGTGGCATGAGGCTGGTGCGGTTTTCCAGAACCCCCAGCTGACGAGGAAGGAGGCTGAACGGGCCCCTCGGACCCTCCAGCGGAGACAGAAGGCTGAACGGGCCCCTCGGACCCTCCAGCGGAGACAGAAGGCTGAACGGGCCCCTCGGACCCTCCAGCTGATGTGGCATGAGGCTGGTGCGGTTCTCCAGAACCCCCAGCTGACGAGGAAGGAGGCTGAACGGGCCCCTCGGACCCTCCAGCGGAGACAGAAGGCTGAACGGGCCCCTCGGACCCTCCAGCGGAGACAGAAGGCTGAACGGGCCCCTCGGACCCTCCAGCTGACGTGGCATGAGGCTGGTGCGGTTCTCCAGAACCCCCAGCTGACGAGGAAGGTTGCTGAACGGGCCCCTCGGACCCTCCAGCGGAGACAGGAGGCTGAACGGGCCCCTCGGACCCTCCAGCTGACGAGGCTTGAGGCTGAACGGGCCCCTCGGACCCTCCAGCGGAGACAGGTGGCTGAACGGGCTCCTCGGGCCCTCCAGCTGACGAGGCTTGAGGCTGAACAGGCTCCTCGGGCCCTCCAGCAGAGACAGATGGCTGGATGGGCTCCCCGGGCCCTCCAGCGGAGACAGGTGGCTGAACGGGCCCCTCGGGCCCTCCAGCTGACGAGGTAGATGGCGGCGTGGGAGCCGCGGAGTCCTGGATGAGCTCATCCGAGCTCCCAGCAGGAGCTGATGCAGAGCCAGAGAGATTTGAGACCCCTGGCTGAATGTGAAGCTGACCAGCGGACCGTACTGCTATCGGGGACTGGGCTACAGGAGCTACTGGGGCCTGCGCTACAGGCGGCACTGGAGCTACTGGGGCCTGCGCTACAGGCGGCACTGGAGCTACTGGGGCCTGCGCTACAGGCGGCACTGGAGCTACTGGGGCCTGCGCTACAGGCGGCACTGGAGCTACTGGGGCCTGCGCTACAGGCGGCACTGGAGCTACTGGGGCCTGCGCTACAGGCGGCACTGGAGACTGCACTGAGGGTGGCTGCGCTGCAGGCGGCACTGGAGACTGCACTGAGGGTGGCTGCGCTGCAGGCGGCACTGGAGACTGCACTGAGGGTGGCTGCGCTGCAGGCGGCACTGGAGACTGCACTGAGGGTGGCTGCGAGGGAGCTAACTGAACTGAGGGTGGCTGCGAGGGAGCTAACTGAACTGAGGGTGGCTGCGAGGGAGCTGACTGAACTGTGAGGGGCTCAGAGCGCCGGCGGCGAGAGTGCCGCTTCTTTCTATCCGTGGAAGCGGGCGGGGTGAGCGGTGGAAGTCCCTGGCAACTCCGGGGGCCCCCGAGAGCGAGGCGCGTTCCCCGAAAGACTTGCTCACAGTCGGGGGTCAGCCACGGCTCCCACCGGAGCTTCTCCTCCAGCTCCGCGAGAACCACCTGCTCCCGTTCAGCGATGTCCCGGGCAATGATTTGTGGGGACATCTCCTCAGAGCCGAAAATCACTGCTGACACGGACTCGGAGGCGGCTTCGGCCAGCGGTTCCGGCCCAGGCGACTGCTCTGACGACACCCCGGACTCGGGCTGCGCTGACGTGCGGCGGCGACGAAGGCGCCGCTTCCTCCTAGCAGCGGCTGTTGACACAACACTGATAGCTGTGACGGCTGGCTCCTCATCCTCCGACCACATCCGTGCCAGAAAGGAGGCTGGAGAAGCGAAGTCCGAACGAAACGGCGAGGGTGAGCGGCTCGTGTACGAAGGCATGGATGGTAGCGACCCCAGGTTGCGTCCGAGTCTCAGTGAGCCAACTTTAATCACCCCGGAGCCGCAAGATGGTGGAGGCGGTGATGGGGAAGTTGCGTGACAGCGGAACGGTGGTGACGCGGCCCGTGCGCTGGGCGCCTGCTCCTGAGGACGGGGTTGGAGGACGGTGCGGAGGTAATCAGAAATCAGGGGGGGTAGCGCCTCCCACAGCCAGGGGAACACGGTTACGCTCACCCGCAATGGGTGAAGCAACTCCTCCGTATCCTCCTCCCCGGAACGCTGCATCCACTGACAGCATAGCGCTTCCACTGTCTGAACGACCTCCCTTCTCTGTGTCGCTGGGTCCATACTGGTCGCGTCGTACTGTCAAGGTCTGCGGAGGCAGACCGTGCGGAACGGTGTGTGGTGGACCCAGGTGCGAACACAAACGAGGATGCAGGAGTGGGTTCCAACAAAAACGAGCCTTTTATTATGGCTGAAAAACTCATAGAAAAGAACAACAAAGTAACTGAGGGAAAACCTGAACATAGACTGGGAAACTAAGACTCTAATGAGATTTAGACAGCAAAATGCAAACTATGGCTGGGATACTACGACAAGGGGTAGGGGAGATACACAGACGACGCGACACAGGCTACATGAAACACAGAGACTAAATACACATGAGGGATGATCAGGGGAAGTGGATGCACACGGGGAACACAGGTGACACTGATAATCATAACAAGACACGGCAGGAGTGAACATAACACTGATGGGAGATGGGCAAAGTAAAGCAGGACGTACACAAAGGTTCAAACAGGAGGAGGGAGAGCACGGGGAGAACGCAGACATAACGGGCTGGGGAAAACATAGAATAAAGCACAAAGGGAGACGAGGGCTCATAAATACATAGAGGGCACACAGAGGGGAAGAGCCATGAAGGGAAAACACTTAGGGAACAACACAACAGGGCAACTCAGAAAACATGGCCTAAATAAGGAACAAAATACAAAAATGCATGAAAACTAAGAATACTGGGCCCACATGGCCCAGGACCATGACAACCAGCGGCTGAACAACAGCAGCACGTTTAAGCTTGATAAGCTGTTGTTAGAATTTATTTATTATTACTTTCTACTCCAGGATCTTTTTCTACGTAGCTGACGCTGGTAACTGTGCAGGGGCGGATCTAGCAAAGTTTAGCCAGGGGGGCCGATAGGGCATGAACAGGGAAAAGGGGGCACAAAGACATACTTTTCTTTCTTATTCTCATTTAAAATGTCTAGCTTTTAATAAATAATTATCTGACACCCAAAGTTTTAATTTGATGCAAAATGAATAGAAGTCCATTACTGTATATAGTAACTATTAAGTCTAATATATATACCCTAGTAAGCTATAGTACTTTTTCCTTTGGGAAGGTACCATCTGTGCAGTCTGCAATTTTGTTGAAGAAAGATGTTGAATCTATTTAATATTTCTTGAAAAATAATTGATTTCTGTGCATTTTTTTTCACACTGCATCAAATTAAGGTTGATTACGTTGATTAAGCATCATGAGGTGGAGTGTGAGGGGTGGTTCCCTATTTTTTATTTATTTATTTTTGTTGTTGCTGGGAGTTGGAACCCTATTAGTTAGGTTGCTTAATATTTACGCTAAGTACTCTTTAAAATACCAGAATAGGGAGGATGGTGTAGGTTTAAGTTTATTAGATTGATCAGTATTGCTGAACTATGAAATATTTTTTTTTTTGCATATAGGTATAACAGAATAGCTTTAGTGTAGTTGTTGTTTTAAACTTGAGTATGAACTTATACAAAATGCAGCAAGATATTTAAAAAACAGTTGTGTTGATTAAAAAACACTATATCGGATTCATATCGGTATCGGCAGATATCCAAATTTATGATATCGGTATCGGTATCGGACATAAAAAAGTGGTATCGTGCCATCTCTATAATGAATTACATTAGTCCAGCCTGGAAGTAATAAATGCATGAACTAGTTTTTCAGCGTCACTCTGAGACAGGATATTTCTAACTTTAGAGATGTTGTGCAAATGGAAGAACGCAGTCTTACATATTTGTTTAATATGTGCGTTGAAGGACATGTCCTGGTCAAAAATGACTCCAAGGTTCCTCACAGCGTTACTGGAGGCCAAGGTAATGCCATCCAGAGTAAGAATCTGCTTAGATACCATATTTCTAAGCTTTTGAGGGCCGAGTACAATAACCTCAGTTTTATCTGAATTAAGAAGCAGAAAGTTAGCGGCCATCCAGGTCTTTATGTCTTTAAGACATTCCTGCAGTTTAACTCATTGGTGTGTGTTATCTGGCTTCATGCACAGATAGAGCTGGGTGTCATCTGCATAGCAGTGTAAATGTATGCTATGTCTTCTAATGATGCTGCGTAAGGGAAGCATGTATAATGTAAACAGAATTGGTCCTAGCACTGAACCCTGTGGAACTCCATAATTAACCTCAGTGTGTGAAGAGGACTCTCCATTTACATGAACAAACTGGAGTCTATTAGATAGATATGATACAAACCACTGCAGCACAGTACCTGTAATACCTACAGCATGTTCTAATCGCTCTAATAGGATATTATGGTCGACAGTATCGAACGCTGCACTGAGGTCTAGCAGGACAAGCACAGAGATGAGTCCACTGTCAGAGGCCATAAGAAGATCATTTGTAACCTTCACTAAAGCTGTTTCTGTGCTGTGATGAGCTCTGAAACCTGACTGAAACTCTTCAAATAAACCATTCCTCTGCAGACGATCTGTTAGCTGTTTGACAACTACTCTTTCAAGGATTTTTGATATGAAAGGAAGGTTGGAGATTGGCCTATAATTACCTACAACTGCTGGGTCTAGAGATGCTTTTTGAGTAAAGGTTTAACTACAGCCAGCTTGAAGGCCTGTGGTACATAGCCGATCATTAGAGATAGGTTGATCATATTTAAGATCGAAGCATTAATTAATGGCAGGACTTCTTTGAGCAGTTTTGTAGGAATGGGGTCTAAAAGACACGTTGATGGTTTGGAGGAAGTAATTATTGAAGTTAACTCAGAAAGATCAATTGGAGAAAAAGAGTCTAACTTAACATCAATGGTCCTAAGAGTAGCTGTAGATAATATTACATCTGTGGGATGATTATTGGTAATTTTTCTCTAATGATAAAAATGTTATTTGTGAAGAAGTTCATGACGTCATTACTAGTTAACGTTAAAGGGATGGTTGGCTCAACAGAGCTCTGACTGTTTGCCAGCCTGGCTACAGAGCTGAAGAGAAACCTGGGGTTGTTCTTATTTTCTTCAATCAGTGATGAATAGTAAGATGTTCTGGCTTTGCGGAGGGCTTTCTTATAAAGCAGCAAACTATTTCTCCAGGCTAAATGATGATCCTCTAAATTTGTGACACGCCATTTCCTCTCCAGCTTACGAGTGTCTGTGAAGGTTCTCAGTCATCCAGGTTATCGTAGTCTAAGGAGCTTGGAAAGAAAAGCGTCTGGACTTCTTTGAGTTGCTTGAAGACGTTTCACCTCTCATCTGAGAAGCTTCTTCAGTTCTGAGGTCAAATGGTGGAGAGTCCCAGATATAAACCTAGTGGGAGTTTCCCCCCAAAGAGGGACAAAGGGCCCTCTGATGATCCTCTACCTAATCACATGAGCTGAGGTGTGAAAATGGGTGTGGGTCACAATCAGCCAGGGTTTCGGGCAAGCTCATTGTGAAACCTGGCCCCACCCTATCATGGGATTTCCTGAGGTCAGATGGCCCAGGATGTGAGTGGTGTGTGTGTGTGTGTGTGTGTGTGTGTGTGTGTGTGTGTGTGTGTGTGTGTGTGTGTGTGTGTGTAACAGAGAGAGAGAGAGACCAACTTTAGGGCAGCATCTCATTGTTTCAAACACACACTTTGTCTAAAAACTTATCCAAACATTTTTTATTCTCTATTCAGATTGGAGACCTGTGGTTTGTCAGAGATCAGCTCTCTGATCTCAGCTCTCTCCAAGTCCAATCCCTTTCATCTGAAACATCTGGACCTGAGTAACAACAACTTGTGGACTTCAGAAGTGGAGCAGCTACGTAGCTTTCTTGAGAGTTTAGCCTGCAGACTGGTGTATCATGGGTCAGTGGACGTGTTTTAGTTGTGCTGAGATGAATATGATGTGAAAGTTGTGCTGACACTAAACTGCAGACGTAAGAATGATATTATACTGATCCACACTGAGGATCTTCATGGTAAGTCTGTCTTCTTCTGCTCTGGTTTAGTCCATTGACTGCAGCAGAACAATGTTCACATTTCAAACCTTCAAAGGAAAAGAAAAACCCTCCACTGGATGATTGACTGTGAAACTGTGACACACTTCACTTTGAAATATGCAATTTTCTCATTCAGTTTATTCTCATGTTTTGTTTTAGTTCAAACTGAGGCCTGGTGTGGTAGCTGTAGCACATTAAAACAAATACAGTGCGTTAGTTCCTATGTTGGCACATATAAAAAGTTGGTGGAATTCGGGGAACTTGATTAAAGTTGCCAAGCTACAATGGACACCTGCTAAATATGCTCGCCGATAATGCTGCTGTACAAATGTTTAAGAGTCAAGTTAGCATTAGCATCCATTGGAATTTCTCTAGAGAAATCATAACTGCAATAAACTCTCTGGGAAGATTTAACAGTCACATACTACAACTGTGTTGGTGCACCAGCTATCAGTACTGTAGACATAGAGACATCCTCTTACTTCCTCTTGCTGTAGTTACTGGTTCAGTCATAATGTAAAGCCATGTAACATGTTAGCAGCAGAGTCTCAGGTGAATGTATGAAGCAAAGTTTCTATAATCAACAGGGTGCAACTGGGTCCTATTCCTCAAGTTCAAACCGGGGTTGAAACTAAAGATTATTTGATTGATTAAGTTCTTATCACAACTGGGGCAGCAGTCGTGTGGTGATGAGTAAGGAGGATCCAAATAGCAGACAGTGGCAGAGGTGTAAGTGAGTTTTAATTGCAGTGAACAATAACCGAGGTGTGGGCAGAACCGAACATAAACCTAAACTGGGAAAACTAACACAAAAGGAAGACATGGGGCGAGGAGCAGAGAGACACGGTGAAACACAGGATAACGCTAAATACACAGAAGATTCACAGAGAAACACACACGATGCGACGAGGAGCACAGGCAGTATAAACGCAGTATAAATACACACACCAGGTAATCAGGAAATGGCAGACAGGAGGGGACACAGCTGGAACTAATGGACATAATGTCTGTGAAGGTTCTCAGTCATCCAGGTCATCGTAGTCAAAGGAGCTTGCAAAGAAAAGCGTCTGGACTTCTTCAAGTTGCTTGAAGACGTTTCACCTCTCATCCGAGAAGCTTCTTCAGTTCTAAGGTCAAATGGTGGAGAGTCCCAGATATAAACCTAGTGGGAGTTTCCCCCCACAGAGGGACAAAAGGACCTCCTGATGATCCTCTAATCATCTGAGCCAAGGTGTGAAATTGGGTGTGGGACCCAATCAGCCAGAGTTTCGGGTGAGTTCATTGTGAAACCTGGCCCCACCTTGTCATGCGAATTCGCATCAGGGGGTCCTTTTGTCCCTCTGTGGGGGTCACTCCCACTAGGTTTATATCTGGGACTCTCCACCATTTGACCTTAGAACTGAAGAAGCTTCTCGGGTGAGAGGTGAAACGTCTTCAAGCAACTTAAAGAAGTCCAGACGCTTTTCTTTGCAAGCTCCTTTGACTAATGGACATAACGAGACACAAACCTACAAAGTAAAACAGGAAACTCACAGACTGTTTCACAATACCAACTCTGGGACACGAACAGGACACAGAGGAGAGACAAAGGTAGGGATGATAGAAACACACAACTCAAACCCTAAGAACAAATACAAAACAGCAGAAACTGGAAAATAATAACAATAAACTCAAAACACTGGGACCCAGGACCATGACAGTTCTTCCTTATTGGAATATATTTTGTTTAAAACTGTAACTCTAACAGAGAGGGAGCATTCAAGGACGCAATTCAATATGTTGTAGCTGCTGCTTATATCCAGTATACATAATCTGTGAGTGCACTGATCATTGTTTTCAGGACATCCCAATCTTTCACAATATGCAGCTGCAGGGTTGTCACATGAATGTATAAATGGCTATAATGTTACCAAGAAAAAATAAAAGCCAGCCTCTATCTGATAGAAGTTTGTTGAAATGAGACATAGAAGACGTTTTGTGACAACAGGTGTAACCCAGCACCTTCTGGGATAAGCTGAGAGCTCTTGTGTAGCAGGCAGATCACTCAGTGTGAGGAGTGTGAGTAGGATCTCTATCACATAGAGTTAAGGAGAAAAAAGGCAAGGCTTTTATTGAAAACATCAACAATTTGCATCATCATCAAAATGCATCACTGATTTCATGAAACCAGCTGTTGTTCTTTGTGCTACAGCATGAAACGCTAACATCATGACATCATCAACACTTGACATGAAACCGGTTTTCGTTCTGTTCTGCACTCTCTGTAGGAAAGTTAAGATAATACTAAATTACTCTATTGTTACTACTACTATATTTCTGATCAAATCCTTTTTTGATTGCTGACCAATCAGAGCTCCGTATATAAATTTTTAGTTCTGAAAGCATTAATATGTCATCGAGAGCAGGACACCTGTTTGTACATGTTGACCTCAGATCAGACCTGCTTGTAGTCTGATCCTTATTCTTTCCTCTCAGAGCATTTAACTCCAATGAGCCTGTGCCTGAAATAATAAAAACTTAGACTGTCTTCAAACATTAATTTTTAAAACATCATGAAATACTTGATTATAATATTGGAAGACTGTAATATTGATCAGTCTGTTAGCTTATATAGTTAACTTTCTTTCCTTATTCAAACAGGCTAAACTTTATTAATACAGCAGATCAAATAGTTTAAAACACTCACACATTCATTCAGTTCTATTAATACTAAAGTCCCATACAGAGCTTCCTTTATAAAATCAGCGACACTGAGGTCAGTACACTTATCCATATTAGTGATTGGCCAGATGCTGCTAGCCCCACCCTCTTTTTATCTGAACATGCAGGTTTAACCCTGAGTTGACTTAATTCAAATAAATGTAATTGCTTTGCTTTTCTTTTCTTTTTGCCTGTCCTGTTTGGATCTTTAACCATCAGAATTGTTGTCTGAAGGCGAAGAAAGATGCCAAGTGGATTTACATTACCAATTGGATCATCATGGCCTTGCCATATTGGTCCATTTGATTGACCTTTATTATGATTATATATTTATTTTATTTTATTTTCAATTGTTACAGACGTGACTGGGGTATAGGACAGGGAGAAAGAAAGAGAGAGAGAGAGAAAGAAAAATAGAAGGGGGAAGAGATGGTGAGAAAGGGGGGAAGCAAAAAAAACAACAAAACAAAACACCTGGATCACCTGTATGGGGATAAGAAAAAACAGAAGAGAAAACAAACACAAAAGAACAACATAATAAACCCCCAGGCCCAGAGGCCAGAAGCCTGAGGGTTCCCCACCCCCGAGAAGAGGCCCAGACAGGCCAAAGGCGCCAGGCCCCGCCAAGCGGCCACCAGGAGTGAGCCGGTACATACATGAGCGCCCAGCCCCAGACACCAAGAACCACTGACACACCAACATCTGAGGGCATCAGCCACTGGCAGGGAGTGTGGTGAGGGGAGATAGGCTTCCATACCTCGGAGAGCCTGAGATGTTCCCAGAGAGGTGGAGTCTAAGACCCAACCTGACATATAGACATAGATGAAGAGGCACACGCGGACACAAACGTGTATTCCCACCCCCATATACACCAGCAAATACTCGGCACTCACCCGACATGGAGACAGAAACAAATAGACACACATTCACACTCCCCAAACATGCTCTATATCCCAGGTCCGGGTACACTTCGCCCCTCTGGGGGTGGGGGTACCCGGACCTGGAGATGTAACCCTTCTCTCTGGGGTGGAGGAAAGCAGACCGCCTCCTTATCTGCAGTAGTAGGGAGGCCCTGCATCTCAGACCCCAATCCGACGGCCACCACCATTAATCTGACCCACCAAGTGGAATAATCTGATTACTCAATACTTCAACTGAAATAAAAGTTAGACAAACTTGACCTGAGAGAAGAAAATAAGATTATTAAAAGTTCAGTCAACTGGACCTTTGAATTCTGTGATCTCAGAGCTACTAAAAAGAAATGTGCTGTTTTATTTTAGCAACTTTTAGCAACTTGAACAAACTCAACTGTTCATGTTGGGTTCCTCTGAAATAAAATTAGGTTCATTAGGATTAGGTCTGGGTTTCCTCTGATCAGGTTTTTTGATCTTCTGCTGTTTTTAGATCAGAGCTCCTGACCCTCAGGTTTTATAGGTTTGGTCTAATCACTGGGGATTCTGGTTTTCTTATTAACATCATGTCATTGCAGCAAATAAACAGTAGAATCCAAAACCCTTCAGATCCAGAGACGATGATGTTGTAACACTCTGATCCTGATTCACTCTGTTTCCTCAGTTCTAAATATCCTCTCATGTTTTATAGATCTAAGACATCTGTTCAGGAGCAGCTGTTAGACCTGTTGGATGATTTGGGAGAGGAGGAGCTGAAACTTTTTCACTGGTACCTGCAGAATGTGCCTGTAGGTGATTTTCCAACCATGAAAAAAAGTCATCTGGAGAAAGCAAGCAGAAGGAGAACAGTGGATCTTATGGTGGCGACATATACTGACAATGTGATGGAGGTGGCCAGATTAATTTTAGAGATGACAAAGGAAGGTCAGTATAAAAAAAAAACACCTGGTCCAGTCTACAGACACAACTGTTTGAGTTATTTTACAAAATGTCTTTCAGAGCAGTTTCAGTTTGACTTTATTTTCTTAAACTTGTTTTTTCTCCACAGCTGATATTTGTGAACAAAAGAAAAACATTTTCAGGGTTTTTTTTTATTTCCTGGAGTCAAGTCATTTAAGTTTTTACTTCTAAAATGGCAAAATGATTTAAAATGCAACTGAACAGGATATTGCTCAGCATCAGCAGCTTCAGCAACACATAGGTATTCAGTAGATTGTCTGAGGAGACATCTGAAAGATCAGCACAGAGTTACTTATTGTGAATTGCCAGATTAAATGTGTTGGTTATAGTGAACACTTTATCAACTTTATCACAAAAACCTCAGGCCCCTTCTCCATTTCCCTTTACTTGGTCCCCACAGGGCTGGGAATTAGAGTCACACCCACCTTTGACCAGATGTATAAAATTAATTTTAGCCCCCTATTTTAGCAGGTCAAATTAGATTTGGAGAGACTATAATCCTTACATCTATCTTGGCTCGGGCATATCGCTCTTCTGAAATACAGATGGTTCCGACGCTCTTCACAAACAAAACTATTCAAACTCTAAAAGGCTGGTTTAGCTCCTTTATTTGGGCAGGGAGGAAACCGTGTCTTAATAATAATAATAGATACTTTATTGATCCCCATGGGGAAATTACTTGTTCTTCTCTGCATTTGACCCATTCACTCAGTGAAGCAGTGGGCAGCCACTAAGCAGGCGCCCGGGGAGCAGTGTGTAGGGACGGTATCTTGCTCAGGGGTACCTCAGGGTAGCCATTAAGTGGATTTGAACCCCCGACCTTCCGATCATGGGGCGACCACTTTACCTACTGAGCTATCCCTATCCCTTAAAATATCCACATTATGTCTTTCATCCTCAAAGGGGGGCCTTGATTTCCCAGATATAAGGAAGTATCAGCTGAGCACCCATATGCATATAGCTGCCGATTGGGTACAACAGCCTGCTCCTGTGTGGTTGGATATTGGGAGCTCCAACTTCCCTTTTAAAAATATTGCTTTTTGTGGGAAAACTGAAGACCTTAAGGATGTTCTGTAGCAACCTACTCACACATGATCCCCCAGGGATCAATAAAGTATTCTGATTCTGATTATCTACTGTTAGAGCTTAGCGAATGGTTCAAAAACTAGAAGGAAGGGCTCACTTAACATCTCTTTTCACTCCCTTTTCCAATTTTCCTCTCTTTCTGGACCACCGACCCCGGCTTTTGGAACTGGGCTGCCAATGGTTTTTCTACCTTTTCTGACTTAATGGACAGAAAAGGAATTACATATAGAGATGAGTGACGAAGTCTGGGAGAATGCTAAATCTCTAAGCGTCTGTAATAAAGTAAAGGCAATCCAAATTAACATTGTACACAGAGCTCACATATCACCTTGTCAACACCATAAATACAATTCAGACCTTTCTCTGCTGTACCCTAAATGTAAAATAGAGGAGGGCAACCTCACGCACTGATCTATGATCTTGCGGGAAAATACAACAATTTTGGTTTGTCATAAAGTGTGAACTGGATAAGATCTTCACCACTGACAATGAATGTAATCCATTGTGTATGCTACTTGAATAGAATAGAATAGAATTCAACTTTATTGTCATTGCACAGGTACAGGGCAACGAAATGCAGTTTGCATCCATCCAGAAGTGCTTAGTGATATAGATATATTACAATATATATTAGCAATAATATAGATATGTGAGTATATTACAGAAATGGGTCTACTTTGTTATAATGTACACGGTATGAAGTATGTTGTGAATATTCTATAACTATAAGTATGTACAGGCTGTAGTGAGTACAAGCTATGTACAGGATATGAACAGGATATAAATATGAAAAACTATACAGAATATGAAATAAATAACTTTACAGAATCTGAGATATACAGCTATACAGAAATGGGAACTATGCAAGTTGTAAACAGTTGTAGGATTAAAGATTATCGAATGTACAGAATGATTATTTACACAGAGCTATACAGTAGTGCAGTTAAGGTAAGTGAGGGTGTAGATAGTTTCTACAGAGGCTATATAAAGTGCTAGTGGTTGTGAGTGGTGGTTCACTCCATGTTATTATTGTGTTTGAGGGTACAGTTGTCCATTGTGGGTGTGTGTATGTTCAGTCCATGTGTTAACGTGGGTCAGATGTCAGGAGGCAGAGTTCAGGAGTCTGACAGCTGTGGGGAAGAAGCTGTTCCGGTACCTGGTGGTCTTAGTCCGGAGGCTCCTGTGGCGCCTCCCAGAGGGCAGGAGGGTGAAGAGTCCATGTGATGGGTGACTGGGGTCTTTGATGATTTTCCCAGCCCTTTTCAGACACCGCTTCCTGTAGATGTCTTTTATGGCAGGAAGTGGTGCTCCGGCGATGCGCTGGGCAGTTTTCACGACCCTCTGCAACGCCTTCCGGTCCGAGGCAGAGCAGTTCCCGTACCAGACTGTTATACAGTTGGTCAGGATGCTCTCGATGGTGCAGCGATAGAAGTTCACCAGGATGTCTGAGGACAGGTGGTTCTTCCTCAGAGTCCTCAAGAAGAAGAGGCGCTGGTGAGCCTTCTTGACCAGCTTGGAGCAGTTGGTCGTCCAGGTGAGATCCTCGGAGATGTGGACTCCCAGGAACTTGAAGCTGCTCACACGCTCCACAGCCGTCCCCTTAATGTGGATGGGTGGATGTGGGTCAGCATTCCTCCTGTAGTCCACGATGAGCTCCTTGGTCTTCTCGGTGTTAAGCAGCAGGTTGTTTGTGTCGCACCACTCAGCCAGACGATCCACCTCCTCCCTGTAGGCGGCCTCATCGTTGTCACTGATGAGGCCAATCACCGTGGTGTCATCTGCAAACTTAATGATGGTGTTGGAACCATCAGCAGGTCTGCAGTCGTGGGTGAAGAGGGAGTAGAGGAAAGGGCTCATCACACAGCCTTGTGGTACACCGGTGTTCATTGTGATGGTAGATGAGCAGCGGTTATCCAGCCGGACATGTTGGGGGCGGTTGGTCAGGAAGTCCAGTAACCATTTGCAGATGAGGGAACTGATGCCCAGGTCTGTCAGTGTCCTGATGAGTTGTGAGGGGTGGATTGTATTGAATGCTGAACTGAAGTCTATAAACAGCATTCTGGCGTAGGTGTTGTTGTTGTCCAGGTGTGAGAGGACAGAGTGCAGTGCGATGGAGACTGCATCCTCTGTGCTCCTGTTCTGGCGGTATGCGAATTGGTGGGGGTCCAGGGTGGGGGGGAGACAGGATTTGAAGTGTGCTAGGACCAGCTGCTCTAAGCACTTAGTGATGATGGGGGTGAGTGCTACTGGGCGGTAGTCATTGAGGAAAGATGGGTTGGAGTTTTTGGGTATCGGGACGATGGAGGTGGATTTGAAGCAGGCCGGTACCACAGCGTGGGCCAAGGACAGGTTGCATATGTCTGTCAGCACTCCTGCAAGCTCCCCAGAACACGCTCTGAGAACACACCCGGGGATGCCATCAGGACCTGCAGCCTTGTGGACATTGATCCTGCTCAGCACTGCTCCTACATCGGTGGGGGAGAGAGTCAGAGGTTGGTGGTCTGGCGTCATGTCTGCTTTGGTTGTGGTTGTGGGGTTCCCTCGCTCAAAACGAGCATAAAAGTTGTTGAGCTCGTTGAGGAAGGAGACATCAGAGGATGCGGGGGAGGGTTTGGTGGTCCTGTAGTCTGTGATGGTCTGGAGTCCTTGCCACATGCGTCGGGGGTTGGAGTTGGAGAAGTGTTCTTCTACCTTCTTTTGTAATGGTGTTTGGCTTTTTTGATGCCCTTCTTTAGATTAGCCCTGGCTGTGCTGTAGGCGTGTGCATCTCCTGACCTAAAGGCGGTGTTGCGGGCCTTCAGGAGGAGACGAACATCCCGGTTCATCCAAGGCTTCTGGTTGGGGTACATGGTGATCCGTTTCTGGGTGGTGACACTGTCTGTGGTTTTGGAGATGTAATCCAGTACAGATGAGGCGTACTGGTCCAGGTCTGTGTGGGTGAACATATTCCAGTCTGTGTTTTTAAATCTGTCCTGGAGCACTGCCTCTGTCCCCTCTGGCCACACTTTAATTGTCCTCACAGCAGGCTTCACACGTTGGATGAGTGGTGAATACCGAGGTGTGAGGAACAGGGAGAGATGGTCCGATTGTCCAATGTGGGGGAGGGGTGTGGCTTTACTTGGAGTGGCGAATGACAAAATCAGGGGGAAGTTTAGAAAGCAGCTCAACAGGCTGTTAAAGTTCTTTGCGAGGAAATGTGTCCTTTTGAACTGGATCAAGGACACGGCCCCATCTAAGACTCAATGGCACTGGATAGTACTGGAACATGTGTCACTAGATTTCCTAACATGTAAGTTACATACTAGGGGAAAGAAGTTTCATAAAATATGGATACCATTTATGGCATATGCCGGTTTGCTGAAAAGGCTGCTGCTATTTTACATATGAGTATAGCTAACTGTATCTCATAATCAAAGTGTCTGGATCTTTATTTATTTGTATTCTTGAGCCAGGTTGTCTGTTTTGTGTGTTCTGTTGGTTTTGTTTTGTTTAATGGCGGTGTTATTGTAAAAGTTTAAAACTCAATAAATACATGGAAGAAAAACAAATATGTGAGAGCAGCACAGTGATGCTGACTGCACTCCTCTCTCCTCATGACTCTGCCTCTCCTTCTCTAAATTCATCTCAGGTGTGAGGGACTAAGACACTATGTGAGGAAGTGAGGAGAGGAACTGAGGATGCACAATCTGAGATATAAAACAGGGGTGTGTTACCCCAGCTTTCAGTACTTGCAGCACATACACTACCTTTAGTAAACTGTGAAATAATGAATCATCAGTTACCTGAATGTGTGGGCAGCAGCAACAAACAGGACCTCAGTAACCTGTACATGACATCTGACCAAGTAACACATCTGACTGACCTTTGCTGCCCAGTAACTTATACTACCTCAATATTTTTTCATATACATATGTGGTGGGGCGTGGTCTGCGGTGCCGTGCGGACGCACCTGCACGGCATCCGCAATCACGCCCGCTGTGTTAAAACACGGGGACTCAGGGGTTGGTGTGGTTGTGGTGTGACGTGAATTAAATACAGATGGCTCTGAACGGTGCTCCGTGGTCCCGCCGTGCCTTATTCACGCCACAACATACATAAAATTACAAAGTAAATATCACAGAGCACTTTTAATCTGGGGAAAAGAGACTAACTGTAAAAAACAACAACTGTCACGGTTGTTAAAGAGTGGACTCAGGCGCGGAGCTCAGAAATAATGACAGTGCATTTATTTACAGTGCAGCAAGGTGACAACAGTTAAACTGTGCAACAATGGTGATAGTGCGTCCCTCCTTCTGTGTAAGCCCGTGCGTGGTAGTGAGTGCCCGTCTCTCCTCCAAGTGCTTCCTTAGTGTCCGTAAATCCTCCGTCAATCCCTGGGTGAACACACACACACGCACACACACACACACACACACACACACACACACACACACACACACACACACACACACACACACACACACGACAGCAGAATGAGTACGAAGATCAGACAGCACTACAATAACATTAGCGACTCAAAAACACTACCAGGCTTAGTGCAATACTCCAGCGCTGTCTGTCGCTCAGCCACACCATTAAGTAGCCCTGCTGAAGATGCTAGTTGATTGGCAGCAGCTGGTGGATTGACTGCAGGTGCGGCAGCTCCGGGCGACAGCACTTCCGGGTCGGAGGTAGCCTGTTGCTAGGTTACCTCCTAACACATCACAGCGGAGCCGGAGGGGAAGACAGGGCGATAGGAGAGACACATACACACGCACACAGATATACACACACTGGCAGGTCGACCGGTCAGGGCGCCGTCAGATCCTGACAACAACAACAAAATAAACCAAAACATATACCTCACATTATGTGATATCTCATGTTTGTTTTTTGGCTGCAGCCTTTTTCCTTCTTAATGATATGTTAAAGTTTGTACACTCCCATTTAGTGTCTGCACTAAACTCACGTCTTTATATTTGCTGCATATATACATAAAATTTAACTGAATGAGGTAAAGTCCTTCACCTTAACCATCAAATTGGTTCACATACTTCAAACCTACACTCAGTGTATGACTCGCTACCTTCGTGGCTTGTGGACAAGCAGTTACAATGATTTGATAATTATTAATTAAAATAATTCAAATGAGTTCATAACTGTAACTTAAAATGTGATAATGATCTGAGTGCATATTCAGATAGATTCATGTATAAATGCAGGTGAATTACTTTTTCCTTCACCTCTACAGGCAAAGATCTAATTGTCGGTTGTTGTTTCATTCAGACTCTCTTCAGGCCTGTCAGCTCAAACTCAAGTCAGACCTGAAGAAGAAGTTCCAGTGTGTGTTTGAGGGCATCGCTAAAGCAGGAAACCCGACCCTCCTGAGTCAGATCTACACAGAGCTCTACATCACAGAGGGAGAGACTGCAGAGGTCAATGATGAACATGAGGTCAGACAGATTGAAACAGCATCCAGGAAACCAGACAGACCAGAAACTACAATCAGACAAGAAGACATCTTTAAACTCCCACCTGGAAGAGATAAACCAATCAGAACAGTGCTGACAAAGGGAATGGCTGGCATTGGGAAAACAGTCTTAACACAGAAATACAGCCTGGACTGGGCTGAAGACAAAGCCAACCAGGACTTCCAGTTCATATTTCCATTCACTTTCAGAGAGCTGAATGTGCTGAAAGAGGAAAAGTTCAGCTTGGTGGGACTTGTTCATCACTTCTTTACTGAAACCAAAGAAGCAGGAATCTGCAGCTTTGAAGACTTCCAGGTTGTGTTCATCTTTGATGGTCTGGATGAGTGTCGACTTCCTCTGGACTTCCACAAAACTACAATCCTAACTGATCCTAGAAAGTCCACCTCAGTGGATGTGCTGCTGATAAACCTCATCAGGGGGAAACTGCTTCCCTCTGCTCGCCTCTGGATAACCACACGACCTGCAGCAGCCAATCAGATCCCTCCTAAATGTGTTGGCTTGGTGACAGAGGTCAGAGGGTTCACTGACCCACAGAAGGAGGAGTACTTCAGGAAGAGATTCAGAGATGAGGAGCAGGCCAGCAGGATCATCTCCCACATCAAGACATCACGAAGGCTCCACATCATGTGCCACATCCCAGTCTTCTGCTGGATCACTGCTACAGTTCTGGAGGATGTGCTGGAAACCAGAGAGGGAGGACAGCTGCCCAAGACCCTGACTGAGATTTACATCCACTTCCTGGTGGTTCAGGCCAAAGTGAAGAGGGTCAAGTATGATGGAGGAGCTGAGACAGATCCACACTGGAGTCCAGAGAGCAGGAAGATGATGGAGTCTCTGGGAAAACTGGCCTTTGATCAGCTGCAGAAAGGAAACCTGATCTTCTATGAATCAGACCTGGCAGAGTGTGGCATCGATATCAGAGCAGCCTCAGTGTACCCAGGAGTGTTCACACAGATCTTTAAAGAGGAGAGAGGACTGTACCAGGACAAGGTGTTCTGCTTCATCCATCTGAGTGTTCAGGAGTTTCTGGCTGCTCTTCATGTCTATCTGACCTTCATCAACTCTGGAGTCAATCTGCTTAAGAAACAATCTCCTCGCTTTAAAATCTTCCAGAAAACACTTACTGTAAATGACTTCTACCAGAGTGCTGTGGACAAAGCCTTAGAGAGTCCAAATGGACACCTGGACTTGTTCCTCCGCTTCCTCCTGGGTCTTTCACTGCAGACCAATCAGACTCTCCTACGAGGTCTGCTGACACAGACAGGAAGTAGCTCACAGACCAATGAGGAAACAGTCCAGTACATCAAGAAGAAGCTCGGTGACGATCTGTCTGCAGAGAAAAGCATCAATCTGTTCCACTGTCTGAATGAACTGGATGATCGTTCTCTAGTGGAGGAGATCCAACAGTCCCTGAGTTCAGGACGTCTCTACACAGATCAACTGTCTCCTGCTCAGTGGTCGGCTCTGGTCTTCGTCTTACTGTCATCAGATCTTGCTGTGTTTGACCTGCAGAAATACTCCCATTCAGAGGAGGCTTTTCTAAAGCTGCTGCCAGTGGTCAAAGCCTCCAAGAAAGTGCTGTAAGTGAATCTATGAACAAATATGTTTAATAATGCTAGATGAAGAAAATAATATGTCTCCATTGTTATTTTTCCTCAGGCTGAGAGATTGTAAACTCTCAAAAAGAAGCTTTGAAGCTTTGTCTGAAATTCTCAGCTCCCCATCCAATCATCTGAGAGAGCTGGACCTGAGCTCGAACTACCTGCAGGATTCAGGATTGGATTTGCTTTGTGTTGGACTAAAGAGTCCTGACTGTAAACTTGAAACTCTCAGGTAAGGATACAGACTTTTTGACACTTTTCGACTCTTAAATCTGTAAGTTTATCTTGATGAGAATGTTCAAAATCAGCACAGTTTTCCTTTTAAGTTCCTGAGTTTATATTTTTAACTGTCAGGTTGTCTGGACAGATGTTTTTATTCTTTTTTATTACTTGTCCCTAAAGTCAGAACTAAACTCACATTTAGATAACTTCCTGTTACTGGAGCAGCCTTCCTGAAGACAGCAGAGTGTTTTCATGCTTTTAAAGTCAAACTCAACTTTCTGACCTGGCTTTCATTTATTATTTACTTTCATTTATTTATATACACTGCTCAAAAAAATAAAGGGAACACTATATAACTCCAAGTCAATCACACTTCAGTGAAATCAAACTGTCAATCAGTGTTGCTTTCTAAGTGGACAATCAATTTCACATGCTGTTGTGCAAATGGAATCGACAACAGGTTTCAGCTTCAGTTTTATTTGTCATATGCAAGTTAGCACAGGGTCAACATTGCAATGAAATGTATTTGACGAGCAGCAGACAGTCACTCAGCAGGATAATACGTAAAAGAAACAGTAAGAGCAAAATGTTTATAAAATATAGTAATGAACAGACTATATACATATATACATACATAGATAGATAGATATAGATATATACCCATGTATATACACTCAACAAAAATATAAACGCAACACCTTTGTTACTGCTCCCATTCCCCATGGGATGGACGTAGAGACCTAAAATTCATTCCAGATACACAATATAACCATCCCTCCCAAACAGTGGTCACAAATCAGTCCAAATGTGTGGTAGTGGGCACATCTGCTATATTGAGATAATCCATCCCACCTCACAGGTGTGCCACATCAGGATGCTGATCTGACATCATGAGTAGTGCACAGGTGTACCTCAGACTGCCCACAACAAAAGGCCACCCTGGAATGTGCAGTTTTTTGTTCTATTGGGGGTCTGGGGACCCAGAACCGGTCAGTATCTGGTGTGACCACCATTTGCCTCATGCAGTGCAACACATCGTCGCATGGAGTCTATCAGATTGTCAATTGTGGCCTCAATATAGCAGATGTGCCCACTACCACACATTTGGACTGATTTGTGACCACTGTTTGGGAGGGATGGTTATATTGTGTATCTGGAATGAATTTTAGGTCTCTACGTCCATCCCATGGGGAATGGGAGCAGTAACAAAGGTGTTGCGTTTATATTTTTGTTGAGTGTATATAAATATGGTTTTAGTGATGGTATCGTCTATGCATTTTCCAATATATCCAATGATGAGTCTGTGAGTTCATTGATGTTGCCATCAGCTACATCCACAAATATCTGCCAGTCAGTTGTCTCAAAGCAGTCCTGCAGGACCTCCTCAGCCTCACTGTCCCATTTGTAGATGACCCTGGAAACTGTTTTTTCCTGTTTGAGCCTTTGTCTGTATGCAGGCAGCAGCAGTAGGAACAATGGTCTGCCTTGCCAAAAGCTGGGCAGGGGAGGGGTTTGTAGCACTCTTTCAATCGTCCAGTGTTTGATCACCTCTTGTGGGGAAGGAGATGTGCTGATAGTATTTGGGGAGAACTTTCCTCATGCTGGCTCTGTTGAAGTCTCCCAGCACAATAAAGGCAGCTTCAGGATTTTGGTTTTGATGTCCAATAATGTCATACAGTTCATCTATAGCTATAGATTTATCAGCATGTGGGGGAATGTAAACAGCTGAAAGGAGAACTGAGCTGAACTCCCTCGGGAGGTAAAAAGGTCTGACTTTGGTCAGTAGCTTGAGGCTCTGAGAGCAGTAAGTTTTTAAAATACACACATCTCTAGCCCACAAAGAGTTAACAATAAAGCACACCCCTCCTCCCCTTTTCTTGCCTGAGTCCTTCGTTCGGTCTCCCCGGTAAACAGTGAATCCATCCGGCGTGAACTTATACAAGATGCAGCAAGATATTAAAAAAACGTTTGATTATAAAATCGACTATATTGGATTGATATCGATATGGGACATAAAAAGTGGCATCGTTCCATCTCTGCTTTGATTAGAGACACAGCTCTGTGTTTTCCAATTTGTCATCATTTTAAAAAGTTTACATTTCTTCAGGGTTGAACAGCAGAAATGAGACTTTCCTGTCAGAGGTCCTTTTTGAAAAAATGAGGTGAATCAACCATGAAAACCATGAAGCAACATGTGAACGTGAGCCGATGCTGCTGAAGGGAAGCAAAGTTACAGAGGTTTGATTACAGACACAGCTGAGAGTTTGTAATCTGTCATCATTTTAAAGAGTTTCCATGGAACAGCAGAAATGAGGCTTTACTGTCAGAGGCCGACAGCACTGAACACAACAGCAGACTGGTGGCTAATAAACAGTGAATGATGCAGAAACAGATGTTTGAAGCTGTTCTTGGAGTACACTGAGAGAGAGAGAGCTGTGCAGGCAGCAACAGCCAAAGTCAGAGAGAATTCATGAGCATATTTATCAAACGTGAAGCAGAGTTTGGATCTTCTTCTGCTGCTGCTTCACTCAGTTTTGGTTGGAGACAGATGAAACCTGCAGCTTCAGGATCTGTGAGCTGTCCGCTTTCAGCCCGACGGCGTGTCCGTGTACGTGCCGTCGAGTGAACGATCCACGCTCTGTGTTTCCATCTTTGTGTGTTTAGCTGCTCTCATTTACTGTTTTATCTGTTTGCTGCTTGTTGAAATAGTTTGTGAGCTTTAAGCTGAGATTCTGGCAAAATACATTAATATTAAACATCGATTCAGGATTGAATGAATCAACATCGCTTTATTCAAATTAAAACCATTTAAATGGGAACATGAATTTTTTACAGCCGCCTCTAATGCTGGGTAATGTCAGCTGGTCCATGTGCAGCTGGCTGTGAGGCTCAGGGAGCGTCTACAAAGTGCAACACTGAAAGAACATCATCCATAAATATTGAGTAATAACTGGACTCTCATACAGCGAGACTCAAATGCCTTTAAACATCAGCTTATCCTGCTGATCCAAGTCCAACACTGAGTTTGTAAAAACATGTTTGTCAATCATTTTGTTGGTTTCTGAGGAAAATGATTCAATAACTTGCTGCTAATACACAACATTTCATCATATTTCCTCATAACCCTCTTTTGTCTGACCATTTGATCCCATTTGAATTTGCAATAAAGGATCCACAGAGTTTGGTGACAATGATGACAGTAGATGTTTGTGTGAAAGTGCTGGAAGCAAATGAGTGTGTGATGTTCTTTCAGTGTTGCACTTTGTAGACGCTCCCTGAGCACTGGTCTCACAGCCAGCTGCACATAGAGACCAGTGTTGTTAGTCCAGGTCAGAAGATGACTTGTTGGAATGAAAATGAGCTTGTAGTTTGTCTGCTTTAATAATGTGACTGGAAAAAGGTGTTGGACTTCAAATATGTCCATTTCTGTCACACTTCACCTTTAAAAGTGAAGCCATGTGGTTCCTGGAAGGAAAAACACGACTTTTTCAAGGCTTTGTCCTGTTTTTATGAGAAATGTACGACTTTAATGTGAAACATTCAGAGTTTTTTCTCTTGTTGTGTTTGTTTGAAGCTGCTTCCTGTTGGCTTCAGCTGTTTGGAGTTTCCATTTTCTAAACTTCTACATTCTGAACCTTCTTCAGCTCTGAACAGATGATGAAACACTGAATGATTTCAAGCTCTTTGTCTAATAAACTTACATCTTTCATTCTTTATACAGATTGGAGGACTGTGGTTTGTCAGAGATCAGCTGTGATTATCTGGCAGCAGCACTGAAGTCCAACCCCTCCCATCTGAGACAGCTGGATCTGAGCAACAACAAGCTGCAGGATCCAGATGTGAAGCAGCTGTCTGATCTTCAGCAGAGTCCAGACTACAGACTGGAGTTTCTGAGGTCAGTAGAGTGATGGAGTGAGTGGGTGGTGCTGTCAGCAGTATTGTACTAAACACAGTCAGTATGAAACAAAGATCCAGTGTTTCCTGTAAAGCTGCAGCTTCTCAGTGAAGCTGTGAGAGGAGAACGGTGACAGGCTTCAGGATTGGACACAAACACTTCCTGTTTCTCACCTTTATGGTCACCATAGTAACGGCTGACACGCTCTGATCAAACACTGTCAACAGCCAATCAGCTCTCTGAACAAAGCAGCACGCAGACCAATGACTGCATTCATTTCCAGGTTTAAAGCAGTGAAGATCACAGTCTGTAGGTGAGGAAGAACTTAGTGAGAGCAGATGTTTGGATGGAGTTCCTCCAGTGAACAGCTGGAACCGTCCATCTGGATTGTTGGGCTTGTTGTTGGGGTTCCTACAGAGCTCAGAGTGGACACACCAAGGTTCTTCTAATGAATGAAAGTCCAAACTCAGACTAGGAGGGAAAAACATCTTCATCAACTTCAATAAAAATCCAAAGATTAGAGAAAGTGAAGCAACAATGAGTCCTAGTACAGTCCCAGCACTGACGTCCCTGCTGCTCTTTATACTGGATGTGCTGCATCACTGACTGACAGCTGATGAAGAGTCTCTGGAAACACTCGTTTATCTCCTCTGCTCTTCCTCCTTCTCTGTACAGGTGGAGGCGATGATGGTAAACAGGACGGTGTGTGTGCTGAGAGAGGAGCAGCTGTGTCCTGATGATCCAGAGAGGTTGAAGCAGCAGCAGCTTGTGTGTAGAGACGCTCTGACTGGGCCATGTTACTGGGAGGTGGAGAGGAGAGCTTCATCCAGCAGTGACTGACAGAGGAATGAAGTGCAGATGACTGTCAGTGCTGCAGAGTGAACTGCTCTGAGAACAGCTCCACTGTCAGACACAATGTAGAGTCCAGCATCAGCCCTGTGTGTCCCTCTGGATCTGACAGGATCATCAGTGTATCTGGACTGCTCTGCTGCTGCTCTGTCCTTCTACAGTCTCTGCACAGTCTCTGTCTCACTCTGGAAAGATTTTACAACTTGTGTATTACAGAACATTAATATAATATTCAAACATGTGATCTTCTCTTTATTTCTGAGTCTTTACCAAATAAAGAAAAACCAAACTAACAAACAGAACCTGTCGTGTCCTTTTTCACCACATCTGTGAATCTTTTCTGTTTCCCTCTTTTCCTCCTTCCTGCAGCTCCATCTTCATCATTCTGTGTCCAGTATATGTGAACATGTCCAAAGCATCTGAGCCTCATGTTGCCCGTTTGTGTGAGTTACGCCTGTTGTTGTGTTGTGGTGTATAAATCAGGGGCAGGAGACAGCGCTGGATCTCTGAGTTCTTTACGGCCAATTTCTGCAACATCTGCAATATCTAGAAATGCAAACCTGTGAGCTGTGTGTGTTGTGCGTCTGCTCGGCCACCTCTCCTCCGGCCGTGCTGGAAGCAGCTGTGTTTGACAGTTTTATCCACTCGACAATAATCGAACAAATTAAATGTTCAAAAATATCAACTTAAGCACTTCAAAGTCAACAAAAAGCTTAAAACAATGAAATAATATTTCAGTGAAAAAACAACAGCTCATAAGAGCGATACACAAAATAATACAGAAACCAACAAACACAACTTATTAAGCAGGATCCATGTTTTTGTCACAAACACTGAATCAGCTGATTCACTCTTTATGTCTCTGAGTTTTGTGATTATAGTTCTGGTTTGTGTGTCTTCACTGTGTCCCACGTCTTACTTTGGACTCTGTATTTCCTGTTTTACTTTGACAGTCCTGTGTTACTGTTTCCTGTCTCGTGTGTGTAATTGGTCCCAGCTGTGTCTCCCTCCTGTCTCCCGTTCCCTGATTACTAAACTGCGTCCACGCCGCCGGCGCTCCTCTCCACAGCTGGATTTCAGAGCATCCAGCTGTGGAGAGTGATGGAGACACTTTCTCTGCTCCCTCAGTAATCAGGACAGTTTATTGAACATCAGAGGACATAAAGGACAGTTTTTCACCTGCCCGTCCTGAAGCTGGACATTAAAGACTGCTGGCTTCAAGGACTTTAATCCCAGTGTCAGCCAGCCAATAACAGCCTGTGTTTTTCAGCTCTTTAGGAGTCAGAAATGAGAAAGACACAGACTGCTAACCTCTCCCTGCAGGAAATAAGCTCCGCCTCTTCCTGTCCTGTATATGAGTGATTCTGACACGAGACACAATGAGTTTCCTGTTTATTGTGACTTAAAGCGAGCAGCAAAGACACTAAACTGTGTGTTTCCAGCTGAAGCTGCTGTTTGTGTTGCTCCCACAATCCTGTCTAAAACAGTCAGTGAGGAAAACTCAGTTTCTGCTTCCAAGCTCATTGTGAGAGGACACATTGTGTTCCTGCAAGTGCTGATTTTGTCTGCATCCCTGAGTTTAGTGAGCTGCCTCCAAGGACGTGTGAAACCCAGTGTGTTAAGGCTGCATCTCCCAGATGTTCCCACCTTTCCAGCACAGACGATAAATGTTCCCACAAAGGCTCAAAGACTGTTTTACTTTGTGAGTGTTGGCCTCAGGAGATTGCTCAGTGAGCACTTGAGTGTTTCTGGGACATCGGACACTAACTGGAACTTCAAGTCTGGTTCTGAAGCTGCACATGCAAAGACTGTTTCTGGTTGTAGAGACCTGGCTGTTCCAGGGATTGTAACCTCCCCAGAGGCTGAGCTGCTGACCTCAGCTGACTCTGGAGCCTCGAAGGTAACTAAGTTTGCACCGCTCGGGTGAGTCAGCTGCAACAGCCTCCACAGAGAGCTCACGCAAGCTTACCCAGGCTGCTGAGGAGTTTATGCTGCTGCAGCCCAAAAGGCATCCTGAGCTGGCTGACAGCCACCCACAGCTTCAGCTGCCTCAGCCAGGGGTCTCCACACCTGCTGGCCCTGCATCTGCTCCGACTGGGGGCTCCGGAGAGCCGCGCCAGCCATCCATCTCTGCTGGGGCTCCTGTTTGAGAATGTAGGAGTGTAAACTTCAAATATCTGCTCGGTTTGTCAAGACATCACACATTTGCAAAAGTGCTCCGACGTTTTTGGAGACGTCTGTTACCCACCAGCTCGATAGCTGACCGGGGTGAGAACAGCCAACTCCCAGCACATCGTTTTAAACCCCCGCGGCCTTTGGCTGCTATTAAATATCAACACTTCACCGAGTTCCATTGATTCCTCAGAGGCATCTGATGGAAGACAAAACACTGCTCAATAGATCATTCAACACTTAATTCTCTTACACAATTACTCCTAGAAAGGAGATGCGTCCGGTGCCGCGGAGCTCCAGATGGTGGTGCGCCCCTGACAGTTTCATTACAGAAGCTCTGTCATTCTAGTCTAAACAACAGTGTCTCAGTAACTTTCCACTAGAAGATGCTCGCCTGTTATCTACTTTCTCCCAGGCAAGCGTGAGCGAGAGTCTACAGCCGTCTACCCCCCAAGGACACATGGTCTAATGCCTCTATTTTCAGGGCTGTGTCCACTTAACACTACACTATATGGTTATTTGGCATTTTAGTTAATATAAAGCATAGAATTGAGGCACTTCAAATAATTCCATCCCAACACTACTCAGCTTAAACATGATGTATACGTCACTCAGATAACTTAAAAATGTTGTTGTTCGGCTTTTTTCAGTGTTTTATTTGTTCCTGAGTAAATCGGTTTGGCTCAGATTAGAGTTATAATGTTCATACAGCTGAATAAACATCAAACTGATTAAACAGAAGTGTGAGACGGTCGAGAGTTTACTCCAGTGTCCTGTTACATTTTAGATAGTGTTAAATTCTCCCAATTCTTTGATCTTTGGGCTGAAGGAAGGACAGTACTCGGTGTATAAATGCTCAATCAACAATTAATTTATTACATACAATTCAACACTTTATGAGCATAAACCATCCGGATGGGGAGACATGCATGAAGAGGGTCACAGCTAAATCTCTAAATGTGGTGGGTGACTCAAACTCTTATAGCCTGTGATGGCCCCCACCAGTCATAAAAAGCTAAACATTCACATACTTTCTAACTCTCAGTGAGCCTGAGTTATTGCCTTGGCTCCCTGTTTTTCTGCTTCCAGCAAAGGTGGAGGTGAAGCTCCTGTGAAATGTGCTCTGTCCGCTCTACTATCAGAAAAGCAAGGCCCTGACTCTCTGCACACAAGATTCTCTTCATAACTCAGCAGTATGAAATGTCATGAAACAGTGTAACTCACTCACAGTAAATCTAATGTAATACAAATCAGTTTAACAAATGTAATAGTTATCACCTTCTTCTAAGTCAGGAGAATGATGCAAACTAAAACTACATAATAGTTTCACAGTCTTTAATTAGGGGTCTAACGTGGCATAAGATAATATAATAATCTCACAATTCCCCCTTTGATCTCTTTTTAAAGAGATCACTTACACCCTGCAATCCAGTGTTGCAGGGTCCATTTCTTCTTACCCCTGAGGCCCTTTGTCCCCTTTAACGAGTGAACCATATGTGGGATGACCTCTGTGTTTGCGCAGTTCAGATGCAAGAAAAACTATGATTACAACAACAACAGTAGTTACAGATGACACTCCCATCACTCTCCAGTTCTCCTACAGCTTTATTTTGCCCTCCAGTTTCCCACCCCCATCTTGGTGCTACCTTATACCTTTCAAACGTACTCAGACTAGAACCTCTGTCTAAGGAGCTTTAAACCTTTATTTTATTGCTGCAGCTACCAGGGTCTTCCAGTCGGGTGATTCGCTGCTCCTCTTCTTTCTTCGACCTCCGGGGTTAGACCACCCTTCAGTCGTTGCGCAGATCAGGGGATTATTCTGCCCTGATTTCAAACAAAGATCTGTGTGTTCTGGGGTCACCGCCGTGTCCCCCTTTTTACCAAGAGCCTCTGGAACATCCTTGGTTTGGTGTTCCTGGATTTCCACCAACCCCGTCGTGGTTATTGCTGTGCTCATTGGGTCCATCCTCTCGAGGTGACTAGTCGGAGCCCAAACGCCATGACACTTGACCCCAATTGCGTTCTTAGCAGTCTCTACGTCTGTCTCTGCTGCGAAGGATCCTCGTATCTCCGTGACCTCGTCTGGTGTCTGTTCCTTTCTCTGTAAGGCAGAAAACCAAAACACCTCTCTGCCTAGCCTTGATAATCTAATGTTGTTATTCATTGTTCCCCTAGTGGTTTTGTTCTAACAAGATACTTTTCATGTTTGTACAATATACTATCTTGTCAGAACAATAAACACGTTATAACGTGATAGACTTCTATTTTTCTTTTGCCTGGGTGGCAGCTCTACGCTTTCGTAGAAGCCAGCTCGCATCGTTCACTTCAAAGATCTGGCTCTAAGAGCCGTTTCGTTCGCGACCGACCCATCACTACTCTGTACCACTGGTCCTCATCAGGCTGTGGGAAGCACAGTAAACAATTCAGTCGAGGCCTTGCACCATAAACAAACATCACACAGAGACATTGTTTTCATAACCAGAGAATTTTAGACCTTGTTGCTTAAATCTACATAAATGCCCTCTGGGTGACATAAAACGCGTTTAACCAATAAGTAATCGATGGCTTCTTGTAACAGATTCTGTATTTGAATGTTTGTGTGCAGCATTTTGCATATCAGCATAAGCATTTGTCCATGAGTTTAACATGGGTCAGATGTCAGGAGGCAGAGTTCAGGAGTCTGACAGCTGTGGGGAAGAAGCTGTTCCGGTACCTGGTGGTCTTAGTCCGGAGGCTCCTGTAGCGCCTCCCAGAGGGCAGGAGGGTGAAGAGTCCATGTGCTGGGTGACTGGGGTCTTTGATGATTTTCCCAGCCCTTTTCAGACACCGCTTCCTGTAGATGTCTTTTATGGCAGGAAGTGGTGCTCCGGCGATGCGCTGGGCAGTTTTCACGACCCTCTGCAACGCCTTCCGGTCCGAGGCAGAGCAGTTCCCGTACCAGACTGTTATACAGTTGGTCAGGATGCTCTCGATGGTGCAGCGATAGAAGTTCACCAGGATGTCTGAGGACAGGTGGTTCTTCCTCAGAGTCCTCAAGAAGAAGAGGCGCTGGTGAGCCTTCTTGACCAGCTTGGAGCAGTTGGTCGTCCAGGTGAGATCCTCGGAGATGTGGACTCCCAGGAACTTGAAGCTGCTCACACGCTCCACAGCCGTCCCCTTAATGTGGATGGGTGGATGTGGGTCAGCATTCCTCCTGTAGTCCACGATGAGCTCCTTGGTCTTCTCGGTGTTGAGCAGCAGGTTGTTTGTGTCGCACCACTCAGCCAGACGATCCACCTCCTCCCTGTAGGTGGCCTCATCGTTGTCACTGATGAGGCCAATCACCGTGGTGTCATCTGCAAACTTAATGATGGTGTTGGAACCATCAGCAGGTCTGCAGTCGTGGGTGAAGAGGGAGTAGAGGAAAGGGCTCATCACACAGCCTTGTGGTTCATTGTGATGGTAGATGAGCAGCGGTTATCCAGCCGGACATGTTGGGGGCGGTTGGTCAGGAAGTCCAGTAACCATTTGCAGATGAGGGAACTGATGCCCAGGTCTGTCAGTGTCCTGATGAGTTGTGAGGGGTGGATTGTATTGAATGCTGAACTGAAGTCTATAAACAGCATTCTGGCGTAGGTGTTGTTGTTGTCCAGGTGTGAGAGGACAGAGTGCAGTGCGATGGAGACTGCATCCTCTGTGCTCCTGTTCTGGCGGTATGCGAATTGGTGGGGGTCCAGGGTGGGGGGGAGACAGGATTTGAAGTGTGCTAGGACCAGCTGCTCTAAGCACTTAGTGATGACCTGGCTCTGGAGGTCTTTTAGAAACCACACAGCTGGTTTTTGTTTATTTACTGAAGCCTCCACATCTTCATGAAACGTGTTTCAGACGTTCATCGATGAACCACAGCTAGGAAACATTTAGTTTGTATAACAAACACTGTGGACGGACTCCAGTTTATCCTCTTTGTTGTTGCCATGTTGGTGTTTTGAGCCATACAGGATCATATTCAGGAGCATCTGGAGACATTTATGGGTCTGATGCTTTATCTCTGTATGTGTCGGCCATTTGGTCTGACTGAGCAAAGAAAGGAATCAAATACAGTGTTGTAGGGATGATTGCTCTGTAAAATGTTTGCATACCCAACCAGCAGTTTGGTAACAGCATGGATATAATCCATTGTTTCAGTATTGTTTGGTTTTAATTCACATGTGCTCACCTTGAGCACCTGGACCTGTATTTTATTGGTTTTGTGCCATTTATGGTCAGAAGCTTTAGCGTGTTACTAACAGCGTTACTTTTTTCAGTAACTAGTAATCTAATTACTAATTCTATCGTTACATCGTTACTGTTACTATGTGGTGCAGGCTGTGGTGGCAGATTTTTTTTCCCAAGTATTAATCATATATTTGAATCATATCGCCTTAGTAACAGGTGATAGTTGTGTGCATGTGCACTACAAATGGGCCTTATGCTATGTCACACACACGGACACAGTGGAGCCATTGTTAGTTCATGGGATACGTTAAACAGTTAGTGAGACTCCTTCTGTTTATCAGGGATGTAAATCCTTAGGTGACGGCCAGGCAGAAAACAAGGTCATAATTCTCTCTGTGAGGGAGGAGGTTCAGAATCAGAATCAGAATCAGAATACTTTATTAATCCCTGGGGGAAATTATTTTTTGTTACAGTGCTCCATTTTAAACCAACATTAAGACAAGACAGACAATACGCTAACTAAGAATAGTACAATATATACATATATACACATACATACGTCACTCATAAATAAATAGTTGGAAAAGAAACATGTGTAGTTGTAGCAGCAAACAGTGTGTTAAGTGGATGCGTTGTACAGGGAGATGGCCACAGGCAGGAATGATTTCCTGTGTCGTTCAGTGGTGCATTATGGGTAATCTCAGTCTCTCACTGAACGTGCTCCTGTGACTGACCAGCATGTCATGGAGTGGGTGGGAGGTGTTATCCAACATAGTCTTTATCTTGGACAGCATCCGCCTCTCCGACACCACCTTGAGTGTGTCAAGCTCCATCCCCACAACATTGCTGGCCTTACGGATCAGTTTATTAAGTCTGTTGGCATCTGCGACCCTCAGCCTGCTCCCCCAGGTTTTAAGGATGGGGCTGATGGTGTCGCCCCCTGTGAGAGGGGCCAACATGGAAGAGTTTGTGGAAGGTTCTTTGTCTGTGTCTCTGTATATAAACATGTGAGGGCGGCGGCCACGATTCAGAGATGGCCCTAGTGTTCTGGCTGGGATGCTTCTCTCCACATTGCAATGTGTTTATTAAACCCACTTCAAATCACGCTCAGTGGGTGTGTTGCAGGTTATTGTTAAGATTTTCCACAACAGGGCGCATTGCTATTTTTCAGCACACAGATGGTTGAAGCTTACCGGGAACTAGGGGGGCGGAACAATTGCACAAGTGCTGCTGATTGGCTGAGAAGGAATAAAGTAGTCATGGTAAACCAATCACACGACCAATTTAGGATGACATAGCAACAAGATGCTATATATCAGTTTTTAAACTGTGTTGATACGTAAACCCAGAGTCATGATTAAAAAAAATACATGATGTTTTTTTCCTGAATACTATCGTCATGGTTACTGTCTAAGGACAGCGCTAGGAAGCACTCTCTGCTTACAACAAAAAACACCAACACCCCTTTACTATTGGTGGAAAAATGTTTTAGGAGTGAGAGAGAGGGCGAGTTTTGAGATGTGAGAGATTTGTGACGATTAGCATGTTTGGAGTGTGTAGTTAGTGTGTAGTGTAGCTGATAGTTGTGTTGTGTGTGTCAGCACAATCAGGCAACTGCTGAATGCCACATTTTTGCTACCAAAGGCAGATCACAGTGTAAACACTGTCTCCAGGTGGAAAGAGGAGCAGTGACACACCTGCTGCTGTCAGGCCTGCAGGTATCAGGCTGTGATGGTCTCATTTATCTTAGAGTGGACAGAAACTGGTTTTTGGACTGGAACAAATAATTTGTGTAGCATCTTATTTGATGCAGAACATTTTTAGGTAAATAGATATTAATAACTTTGTTGTTTGCAAAATTTGTGCATAGGTTTTTAAAATTTACTATTTCTATTTCCATTTAAGTTATGAAAATGATTCATTTAACATGTTTGTGGTTGTTACAGTAAAAAATATAACTTATAACTAACTACGCGGATGTTTTCTGTCTCATTTTAGATCAATTGTGTTAATACAGTTTGTCAAAATGAAAACATTTTTAAAGGTGAAATATAGAGGTCAAATCAAAAGTAGTCAAAAACGTCCAATTACACCCTGGACCCCAGAGGGTTAAACTTTTTTTTAAAAGTAACACAATAGTTACTTTTCCTGGTAATTAGTTACTTTTATAATATTGTAAGTCAGTTACTAACTCAGTTATTTTTTTGAAGAAGTAACTATAACTAATTACTTTTCCAAAGTAACTTGCCCAACACTGCTTTTACACCAATCAATCAATCAATCAATCAATCAATCAATCAAGGCTTTTTTCGCCACGTGCAGGTTGCCCTGCAGTGAAATGGGACCCCCCCCCCCGACCATACATACACAACACAGACATCACATGGGCATACAGGTTGGAGATCGGCAGCGTTACAGAAAAACACTGAAATGTACACTACAATGGGAAAGTACAAGAGGAAAAAGAGAGAGCTCTACTCATGCTGGGCTCCTGGGAGGACAGCATGAGAACAGGAAACAAAAAAACTCCTCTGCACAAAAAAGCACATGAATGTCCACAGCACAACATTACGGAGCATGTGACCAGCCACAGGGTCGGGTGGGGGGTGAGGAGTAATCCGAAGCAAACACAGCAGCCATCCTGCCCAGCGCTACCATCCAGCGCGGGCCCAGACCCGCCGTGTTCCCAGGAGGGAACAAGCATCGAAGGCGTTTGGAAAGGGAGGGGGGATGAGTGAGTGCATATCAGTGTATATGTATGTGTGTGTGTCCAGGGTTCAGCTGAGACAGTGTCCTTCGCCCTGCCAGGCTCAGTAAACAGTCTTCCAGCCAACCCAGGTGGCCTTGCATGGAATGGGAAGAACAGTCTGAACACAGTCGTTATCAGGGTGTTGTTGTTCGGCTCCAGCCTTAGTATGGCGCCGAGAGGGTATCCGCGTGAAGTGATGGTGCTTTTTGCTTTAGTGCGAACAGCTCATATGAATTTCAAAGCAGTTCTACAGTCCAACACTGGTCTCTCAATCTCCCGTTGGAGAGCCGCGAGCTTCGCCATACTTGCGTTCTGTGATGTTGTCATTTCTTGTGCTCAAGGAACCAATTTCTGAGAACTCACGGCAGTGTGCCTCCCCGAGATGTCATCCGATTTGCGCTCAGAGATGTTATTCCGAGCGAGCCCTTCCGAGATGTATCCAGTCTGCAGTCAGAGATCTTATTCTGAGTATTCACAGCAGCCGTAGCCTCTCCAAGATCTTATCTGTGCTGCACTCAATGAGCCCATTTTGAGAAACTCACGCCTCTTACCATCGTTCCAATCCCAGCGGGCAGCCTTGTGGGGGTTTGAACAGCCGGTTCCGCTTTCTTAATTCTTCGATAAGTCAGGGCCAAGCCAGCTCCAATCAGCCAGAACCCTGTTACCATGGTTCAGAATAGGTAGATACCTTCAGCACTCAGGCTCACCTGAGCCCAGACTTCTCGTTGAGAAAGGGGTGTCAATTGCATTTAGGGACCAGTTGATCGAATCCATAATTCCTCTTTTAGGTTTAGAAACAGACTGTGAGAGAATGTTCCAGGGAAAAGTACTACAAAAAACACGAGACAAGACAAGGACATAAGAAGCTAAGCAGGGAAGATAAGGGAGAGGAGAAAAGTGCGGCCGCCTTCGCTGAGAGCCTAAGAAGAAGAGCTGTGTGTCTGTTACCAGCTGTAACAGGAGGCATACACCATGTCCCGCTTTTGTCCCGTCACTCAACAGAGTGAGGAGGCCGTGCAGTGTGAGGAGGCCGTGCAGCGTGAGGAGGCGTGCTACATGAGGAGGCCGTACAGCGTGAGGAGGCGTGCAGCGTGAGGAGGTGTGCAGCGTGAGGAGGCCATACCGCGTGTGGACGCGTGCACACTGTTCCAAAAAATAGTAATGTCAAAGTATTTTACTGTGTATTTTACAGTTGTGTACTGTTTTTCTAGAATATCATTACATTTACATAAGTAGACTGTGATCTGACACGTCAAATGTAAAATAACATAACATCACTGAAAATGTAATAAAACACAATTTACTTGTTTGTTAAATATATTTTGTTGTACATATGCATATTTAGATCATAAAAATACGTCCAGGAATGTCTCCCATCATGCCTTGGGACATGTGCTGCTGTTTAGATGTTCTTGTTCTAGTGTTTATGGTTACGTTACTTTTAACTGTTATCTTGAATGTTGTGTTCACGCCGTGGTGCAGCGTCACTGACAGTTGTTGTTTTGTAGAGAGAGTGCTGTACCATGAGTGACTTCTGTTGTGCTGTTGTTGAACCTTGAGGCATATTGTAGCATGGCAAATGTTTTAATAAAGAGCTCCCCCTACCGGCTTGGGGTTAAATAACAAGCTCAATCTCTCTGTGAGCTTCTGTGCTAACATTTCTCTGCATGCCACAATGTAAAACATTGCACAAACACGCTGTGCTAATTATATATTTTGAAAAAGAAATGTAGAGGTGGGAATTGCAATTAATATAAATAACATGATGCTAAGCATCGGCCAATGAATGTGAACTAACAACAAGGTTGTGGGTATGGCTGCGACCGTAGGAAAAACCCTAATATGAAGGTATTTTACTGCATTTTACAGTAATGTTCTGTTCTTCTAGAATATCATTAAAGTTACGTAAATAGACTTTTAGATTTTGAATGTAAATTAACGTTAAATCACTGTAAAGTAATACAACATAATTGTCATGATTATTAAATGTATCTGTCTGTACATATGCATATTTGGATTGTTCAAATACATTCACAAATGTATCAGGATCTCACAAATATCTGTCCGTTATTTGAAAGATTGAACGGTTGAATTTAAATGTAATGCAATGGAAAAGTATATAACATGATCCCTATAAGCTTGTGTTACATCCCATAAGTATTATTATCGTTGCTAGTTAGGCCGTTCGTGGCTCAAGAGTTGGCAGGTCGCTTTGTGATCAGAAGATTGCTGGTTCGAGCCCCGGCTCAGACACTCTCCGTTGTTGTGTCCGTGGTCAAGACTCTGCACCTACTAGTGATGGCCAAAGGGGCCGATGGTGCGATATGGCAGCCTCGCCTCTGTCCCAGGGCATGCAATCAATTATTACTTAAACCAACTGTTAACTGTATATTTCTGTACATTTACGTATTATGATTCATATTTCCACATTCAGTGACCTTGTTTATAGGTAATTTCATTGTTTGATCAAGTAAAAATGTTCTTAATTTAATGTCTAAAACCACGTGGAAAAGGCAGAATCCTATGTCACATTAGCGCAACAAAATCTATTTTCATTACTGAAAATAACCGTATTTTTATGGGACAGTTATTTTCTGTTTTTTCACGGTCGTATTTTGGCGCCCCAGCTGCCGGAATAGTACCGTTGTTTTAGGATGTTTTTTTTAACAGTGCAGCGTGTGGAGGTGCAGTCAGCCTGGGGCTCGCTCGGGCCACTTCGGAGGTGGGGTGCCCCCGGCCTCTCGGCCTGGGGCTCGGTCACTCAGGCGCAGCTGGCTGCCGGCGGAGCTCACGGGCGCGTCACTGCAACTCCCCCTGGCTTCTGCTTCGCGGCTGCTGAGTGAGCCCTCATCTGGGACTCTCCTCAGCTCTTTCTGGGACAGTGGCGCAGCTGCCCCTCTGTTGGTCTTCCTTGGTCTCTTGTGTTCTGGGGGCCTCTGGATGTCTGGAGTTTTGATCTCCTCCATACCTGCTTCATGCCCTGGAGGACGGGGCTGTGGCCCCCCCACACCCTCTAGCAGATCATTACATGAAGGAACCTTTTAAAAAAACAAGCGCGTCCATGCTCACAGGTGTACACACGGGTGATCACACACACAAACTACACCCTTTTTGGCTCCTACCTCAAAGCACACTGTGTTCTGTTGATCTTATGTGCTGCACAATAATGTTTAACATTTAGTATTTACTGTCATATTCCCATATATCATTGTGATGTTGTTTATTCTATTACTCTTGTTCTCTTCTGCTTGTTTTCTTTTTTCTTTCTCAGCAGGTGATCCAGGTGATTGATATATGCATTTTTTTCTCTCTGCCCGTTCTGTTGGTTTTTGTCTTTTGCCCTTCTCCCCCGTCCCTCTTCTCAGCTGTTTCTCTTTCCCTCTTTCTTTCTCCCCTTCTTTCCCCCAGTCAAGTCTGTCCCGTATTCAACAAGTGAAAATAAAATAAACAATAAAAGGTGAATCAAATGGACCATTACGGCAAGTCTGGGATGGTCAGTTTGGTAAAGTAAATCCGTTGGGTATCTTTCTTTGCCTTTAGACAACAATTCTGATGCAAAAGAGCCAAACGGGACAGGCCAAAAAAAAAGGAGGCGCAGTCATGCATGTCTCTAATCTTAGTTTGCTTTGTTTCACAAGTTTACATGAAGTATTTCTGACAGTTTGATGGAAACGGAGGAGACTCCTCCTCCTCGCTCTGTCTCTGTCACAAGGCCAGCTGCTGTCTTATACACTTTTACATGAAGCTGTTATATAAGCAGCTGGCGGGGCAATCGAGCTATAGTATGAATGAGGAGGGAGAGAGAGAGAAACAAAGAGGAGAACATTCACTCGCCTCCTTTCTGCAGTAACCTGATTTCCTCAGAGCACCACTGACCTGCTTCCTGCTCTGTGTCCACGTCTCACCTGGTTTCAGCTCTCAGTCACACAGGTGACCATGGTGACGTCACAGGGCTGGTTGGTTTTTGTGCAGAAACGGGACTCTACCTGAGTTCGTCCCTCCACACATCCTGAGGTCCTCGTTTGTTGTTGGTGTTTCAGGCATGGGCACCCTTCAGTCTTTGCAGGATCGCTGAGTCCCTTCAGTCCGTGACAGTAAACAGTAAACTTTAGGAACTCCAGTGAGATTTGTATTTTTGCAGTTTTGCATGCAGGAGCAGCCACACAGCTCCTCCTGCAGTGGAAGTACTGCTCTTTAAATGCACTGCGGTGCGTGATGTAGTGACCACTCGACCTCTGACCGGCTCCCAGCACAGGGAGAAACCAGCTGAGGGTCTGTGGCTTTAACACGCTCGTCCGTAACGAGCTCTGATCAGCTCTGAGCTTGGTTTACATGTGAGCACGTCAGCGTTCACAGAGCCTGCACGTGTTAGCGTGTGAGCTGACTCTGACAGCTGAGGTTTCTGTCTCACAAACGCCACAGAAACAGCTCGCCGGTTTAAACTTCCTGCTGATGCCTCACACACGAGTCCTTAAATCACTGGGAGCTGAAGCAGCAGGTGTCAGGAGGATCTGGGCTTTCAGCACTTTGGCTTCATGAAATGTGGAAAATGATGAAAACTTTTCTACTTGTGTCTCTGCAGACAGAGATCGCCTCAGCTTTTATTGTGAAAGTGTGAACGTCTCTGTGTGACATGAGGGATCAACACTGGGACTGAAAGTCCTGTTTATTTCTGTGTGTGTGTGTGTGTGTGTGTGTGTGTGTGTGTGTGTTCCTGTCTAGCTATCCTTGTAACCCTGACACTAAAACCACATTTTGAGGCCCTTTTGGTTTTAGTGTCAGGGTTACAATTAGGTTATGGTTAGGTTTAGGATGAGGGTTAGGCATTCATTTTTGCGTGTGGCCCTCTCGTGGCGTGTGTTGATGATGATGTGCTGTAACATCAGAAGACCGTGGCACGCTTGCAGCGTTCTCTCTCCTTCTTCTCGTTTCTCCTTCTGCCCACAGGTGAACTCGCTGCAGCAGCAGGAGCTTCTACAAGCAGGTGTGTGCGTGGAGCTCAGGGGCGTCCCGGCCGTGGAGCGCTGGGCCGGATCTTTACCCACTCAGGGAGACGTGAGGTCACTATGGAGCAGACGGCGTTTGTCAGGCTGCTCTGAGAGCATCAGGTACGAGTCCTGATGTCACAGCTGAACCCGAAGGTGCAGCTAAGAGGTTGTAGTTGAGTGATGACCTCCAGCTCACGCTGGTCTGCGGCTGTGATGAGTAACAGGCCGCAGTACGGTCTCGGGGTGGGGGTTAGTGGCTTTAGCGGCTCATCTACGCTCACTCACGACCATGAGCTCTGAGACAGTGACGTCACAGAGACGAGGTCCTCTGAGAGGTCTGTGCTGGGAGACGGCTCCGTGACCCAGGGCAGAGGTCACATGACAGGAAGTCTGAGCTTACCACGCCCTGCTGTTTCAGTCCTGTCCAGAGTGGAGCAGGTGGAGCAGGCGGCTGCAGAGGCAGCACCGAGGTGGAGACAACGGTGGCACCTCCTTTGTTGTTTGCAGGCACACACTCACAGCAGGCTGTTACCCATCATGCCTCTGTGGGGTCCCCACTGTCAGCGTGGACTCTGTGTTTACGGAGGCCGAGCCTCCTTTGTGCTCGCACATCCGGGCTCTCTCTCTCTCTCTCTCTCTCTCTAGGAGCCATTTTGGACTCAGTTCAGCCTGGCTGCATCAAACCTGTCAACTCCGCGGCGACAAAGACTCCACGTCCGGTTAGGACCACCAAAATAAAAGTCTCTCTCAAACCTGCTGTACGTTCCTCGCGTGATCGTCAGTGAAGACCCAGGAAGGTGACGTCACAGCAGGGGTCGGAGCAGGAGGCTCCTCAGATCTGAGTCTCACGACGCAGACAGCTCTGTGAGATTTAACAGTGTCACACGTGTAGTTGTTAATGTTCACGCTGTCCTGACTCAGAGGCCTCCGGGCTCAGCTTCCTCTGTGAGAGGCCGGAGGACGCCATCATCACTGCAGCTGCAGCTAAACTGGTGAGAGTAAGAACACGCCTGCCAGCACCGACCTGCAGGAGCTCTCTCTCTCTGCACGAGACAGGGGGTGTGTGCGTTTACATATCTTTGTGAGGACAGAAAATTGGCGTGCTACTATACTCGTGGGGACCAACAGCCCGTCCCCACAGACATTTTCGAGACTAAAAATGTGGTTTTAGTGTCAGAGTTACGGTCAGACTCAGGGTTAGGGTAAGCAGCTCGGAAAGCATTGTGTTAATTAGACGTGCTCACTGAGATATGAAAACGCTTTTATTTTGAAAGCGGGAGTATGATCTGCGGGTAGGGGTTGCAGCAGCTTCACCAGCCTCCTGCAGCCCGTCCCCATCAGCCCGACCAGAGCGGAGAGGACGGAGAGAGAGAGGCAGAGGAGCGCGGGGCTGCGGGCTGTGCACGCGCTGCTGCTGGTCCGGACCGAGACTGACCCCCCCTACCCCCACACCCCCACACCCACCGGGCCGGGCCGCCGCTGTCCGCCCTGCACGGCTCAAGAACCGCGAGGAGACCTCCGAGGACCCGCTGGATTACACACACACACTCTGCCTTTAAACCTGGAGGACCCGGAGAACATGTGGCTGTCCTGGCTCACCTGCGCGCTCGTGCTGGGAACTCTGTGTGCAGGTAAGCACAGCTGTGTGCGCGCGTGTGACAGAGAGAGAGAGAGAGAGACTCGGCAGCACATGGCGAGGAGCGCGAGCAGGATTCAGGCTGGACCGAGGACCGCCCAGGAGTTCGTCCCCGGTGTCCCCGGTCTCTGGGCTTTTATTCACGGACTGTTTCAGATCAGAGCTGGACTCTGTGTGTGTGTGTGTGTGTGTGTGTGTGTGTGTGTGTGTGTGTGTGTGTGTGTGTCCTCTGCTTTGTTTCTGGTCTGCCGGTGTGATGCGTTCACGGTCAGGTGTGTTTGGCTGCGTTTCGGGGGGCTTGGCCGCTGCGCACGCGCGCATGCAGGCGGCCCTGTATTGTGTGCTTGTGCACGCTGGCGGATCAATAATAGATCATTCATTTTTCCATGTTTGATATTTGGCGCGCGCTTTGCTGTCGTGCACGCGCTCGTTACTACGACACGTCGCGGATGAATGAAGCCGCTCCGTCAGCAACGTGGACCCGTAGTAATGGAGCAGAGGCGCGTGACACCTCCTCAGACCCACCTCTGTGTGTGTGTGTGTGTGCGTGTGCTGACCTCTGACCTGGTTCCAGCAGTGCTGTGAGTCACGTGCCTCTGTGCACATCTGTCCAGCTGTGCTGTCTGTTAGTTACTTGTCTGTTCTAAGCCTGGACAGCCCATTCCTACAGCAAATGTGACCTTTGACCGCTGTCAAAGCCCAGAGAGCTGATTGGTCAGTATGGTGGAGCTGATGGAGGAAAACCTGAAAGTTCAACAAGCAGGCGG
>NC_141352.1:7606355-7658855 GCF_057382095.1 Aulonocara sp. 'chitande type north' Nkhata Bay | reverse complement strand
GATGCTTCTTTCACTCCTCTTTCAAACCATCTGTCCTCTCTGTCCAAAATGTGAACATTGGCATCCTCGAAAGAGTGACCTTTGACCTTAAGATGCAGATGGACTGCTGAGTCTTGTCCTGAGTCTTGTCCTGTTTTCCTGAAGCGTCTCCGTGTGGACGCGGCTCAGAAACGGACGCTGAGCTGCTCATCACTGCAGGCCTGTGAGGAGGAGTGTCGGGTTCACCTTCAGCCTGACGCTGAGCGGCGGCTCGCTCACAGTGGTGTGTGCTTTTGTGTTGTTGTTGTTGTTTTATTGCCGGATGAAACAGAGCCCAGCGTCGGGGCGTGTTCAGTGCTCCGGCTCCCTGCAGGGCCTGAACATCGAGGGGGGCTAAGGGAGAGATGCATGATGGGGGATGGGTCTCTCCTGGCTGCTGGCAGGATTTAAAGGCCCAGTGTCTGTTTTTGTTCTCCTCGCAGCTCCCTCAGAGTAATGACACGGGGTCAGGAGGAGGAGGAGGAGATGGGAGAGGGGGAGGTGCTGGGTCCAGAGCAGAGCTGTGAGGCCACTTCAGTTTGTACAAGGGTGGTAGCAGTCAGCATGAATGAGGATGGCGGCACTTCCTGTGAGGACGGCGCTCTCTCTCTGAGGCTTGAAGACTTGGGTAGCGTGAAACCTCTCAGCAGGAATCCTCACGAGTGTCGCTGTGCGGGCTGAACCCACGTGGTGAATCAGAGCTCAGCAGCACTCTGGGAGAGGTGAAGGCAGCACAGTAATTATTCATGAGGACATGTTTATGTCTCCGTCTCCCGTCCATCACAGAGCTTTTAGCAGCCAGTTTGAGGTGGGGGTGGGCAGTAGAAACGATATAAATTTGGCTAATGGTACAGATTTTGACTATACCACTCTACCGCAATAGCACATGTTGATGGTGTCATCAAGCTGCACCTGTTTTGGTCGAAAGCATCGCAGCGGCTGTAAACCACATCATCTGCAGATTATGCGGCGACAGTAAAAGCAAATGTGGATGGATTATCTCAGTTGTTCTCCTGACTGAAGTTTGGTCCGTTTACAGCATCCTGCCATGCGATTGCATTTGTCCCTAACCATCAGGAACCTTCACGTTAACTTTTATCGAGTGGAAAAAAAGTTAGCGTTCATCCTCCAGCTTCACTGTGTTTATGCTAACATAGCTGTGTAGCTAGCGCTCACGTAGCACATCATTATCTACCAGCTAGCCCAACTTCAGTAACCCTACAAACGTCACTGCTGTTTAGTTTTCTGTCTTCATTCATGTTGGAAGTGATAGCAGAGCTGTACGTTTGAATTTTTCAAAAATCTCTCAGTCAGAACATGCTATATCATGTTTAGGTGGAAGCTAGCAAGCTAACTTCCTGCTAACTTCTAACTCTGTTAAATTTAATAAATCCTGTTTTCATGGATGCCTGGATGTTAAACTTAATTGTTACACCTGGTAAAGTTGCAACGCTGATCATTGTATTAAAGATGAAGGAATTTTGACAGTTTGTAACTCTCAGTGATGCTGCAGTGTTCGTTTGGCTTTGGGACCTGAAGGGCGGAGTTTAGGACCCAGATTACTCCGCGAGGCTCCTTGATTACAGTAGCCATAATGCTCCAACAATCCATCAAGCGGTGCGGCTTCGTAGCTTACCAAAGTGGTACTAAAACATTTTTTGACAGATGTTTGAGCGCCGTGTAGCACATAAAATCGGTTTGAGGTCAGTAAGCACAACCAGAATTCATACTTAAGGCGCACGGACGATTTATGAGAAAATTTAAGGATTTTCAGCGCACCTTATAGTGTGTAAAATACGTTATACAGAAGAAAGGAATATATCGCGATACATATCTTTACCGCACATGCTTCAAATTATACCGTGATATGGATTTTACGGCATATCGCCCAGCGCTGCTCTGAGGTGTGGTTGAGCTGCTCACACATGGCGCCGTTGCTTTTATGAGGTCTACCAGGTAAGATCCTTTAAAGCATAAACTGCTCTGAGGAAATGCAGAGAACTGTGTTCACATCCATGCTGGGCTCAGGTCTGAGTCCAGTCCAGATGAGCCCACAGGCTAACACTTCCACAGACATGCAGGAAGCCTCGAGCTGCTGAGGCTGCACAGACACACACCTGATTCGGAGCTGTGGAAAAGTGAGGACCCCCTTTTTCTGTTCCTACTGGGATCGACTCGGGGCGTTTCATCACGGTTTCCATGGTTTTCCATTGGGTTCCTGGTACCAGGTACATTCTAGGTTCCTTGTCACCCAGGGTTGCAAGTCATCCAAGCAGGTACTAAAATGTGGCGTCACACTGCATGTCAGCGATTGGCTGGTCAGTAGCTGTGCTCGATCAGAGCGTCTTGTTTACAAAAATCTGAACCGCCATTTTTTAAAACCGGTCAACGAGGGACATGTTTCCAACAACGCCGTGGTCCGCGCGTGTGACGAACAGTCACAGGCTGAGCAGCAGGTACAGCGTCGCCTCGACGTCCACCTTCGTTGTAGCGTTCGTATTAATTACGTCATGGCACGTGGAGACGCGTTACTGTGACGATAAGCAATAGATATAGGAGAATCCCATGATGCACTGAGTGTTTCTTCATCAGTCACCATGTGACATACACCTCTCTGCATCGAGTCATCAGTCATTATTCATCCATGGCTCTCTTCCACGACGCGTCTTTGTCCCGTATTCCTCCCCTCAGATGGCCCCGCCCCTCCCTCAGCCTGGTGTTGCTGGAGGTTTCTTCCTGTTCAGAGGGAGTTCTTCCTTCCCTCTGTTGCAGAGTGCTCCGGGTAGGATCGTCTGATTCACTGTGTTTACAATAAAAAGCACCGTTGCTGCTGCTTCCTCAGGTAAGAAAACCCAGAGGTTTATAACATGCATGGTCACATGACAACAACGGCGCCAACATACTGAGCATCCATGGCTCGGCCTCCCAGCACACAGAAATCCTCCCGGGCTGACGGTGTGTGTGAGGGCGGGGTCACGGCGGACTCCTCCTCCCTCTGCATTGATCTGAGAAAGCAGGTCGTCTATCAGAGCGGTGAAACATGGACGCTGCAATCAGAGCACAGAGTCACATGATCCAAGCAGCCATCTCAGCGTGTGAGAGCGCTGACTCAGCGCTGTGTTAGCGGCTCGTTAATCAGCACCATCGTTAACCCGCAGACACGATCAGCTGACACTCACGTACCTGCAGATGAGCAACATCATCAAAATCCTCCCTGAAGAGCTCCGCCTTCCTGGATGCTCTGTTAGTACAGTGACCTCATTATGGGTCACATGACATCATTAAAAACAGCACACACATGTCCAGTTTTACGTTGATCTTGGTGATGGATAGCCTATCAGGTCTCAGAGGCGGAGCTTTAGGCTGGTGACAGCTGAGTCATACTTACATCTGCAAAGGGGCGGAGTTTCACCTCGTCGTGGAAACCTTAAAAACGCCTCACGTTGCGTTTACTGTCTTCTCTTTTTCAGAATCAACTCAACTTTATTTATACAGCAGCACCAAATCACAGCCTCCAGCTGCTTTAGCGTAAAGACCCTGCGATAGGGGTGGGAAACCCCAACAGTCAGACGAGCCTATCAGCAGCTCGCTGCTCAGTAGGAAGGAAGAACTCCCTCTGAACAGGAAGAAGCCCGAGCTGAGGGACGGCTGTCGCTGGGATGGATCAGGTGTTCGTTCTCCTAAACCTGTGCTGACTGTGCAGACTGGCTCCTCCTCCTGCATCACCTCAGTGAGAGAGTTTAACCTTACACCCCCCTCCCCCAAGGTTCAGGCTCTGATGGCGTGCTGGTGTGTGAGGTCACAGCCTTCCATGGTTTCGCTGTCCTGGACCTGAGATCCAGCTGCAGCTCCTGGTACCCGAGGCCGGGCGAGGGAGCCGCAGAGAGGCGAGGCTCTCACAGCAGCGGAGCCTGTTACTGCAGTACCAGTACTCCCAGCACGTGTACTGGTACCGTGTCCTGACCATGTAAAAGTATGTGCAGAGTGAGCGAGCACTTCCTGTATCAGTTATTGTTTCGCACTTTAACCTCTGATCTTCAGTTGAGTTTTTAAGAGCAGTGTTACCAAGGTAACGCCCATCATCGCCGTAAACTGCCGCGTGTGTCAGCTCCGCCCTGCTCGGCTGTGTGAGTCAGCGTACAGCAGCAGGTGATCAGAGGGTTTGGTTTCATGAAGCTAACGTGTTTGCTGCTCGCTCTGGCGCCTGAAGGTGCGACGCCAACAAACGTTTCCCAGGCGTGGACGTTAGTGACCACAGACGGGCAACATCACTTGCTTCGCTCTGCTCTGCCTTTTATTCCTAGGAGATGGGCCCAGCTCTGCCTCTGTGGGACGTCTCTTCCTGTTAAAGGGGCGTTCTTCCTCCCACTGTCACCAGCTGAGCTCAGCCTGCAGTGTTTGAACCCGTGCTGTACAAACAGGAAGTAACACGTCAGTGAGGACGGCGCTCGCAGCTCCACGCTTCCATCCACGATGATGTCACAGAGCTGTGACCTCCTGCTGACCGCCTCACAACACGACGACCCGTGAGGCCTGACTCTTGACACCGTCTGACCTCACAGGGCGCCAAGCAGGACCAATCGGCCAATCACGAGCAGCGAACAGATGGGGGGTCATTGAAAAACTGATTGTTCCCTGGGGACAGACGGCCCCTCCCCCCTCACTCAGGGGATGACTCTCTCTGTCTCCCGTGAGAACATGGAGGAGGGGTGGTGGTGGGAGGTGGGGATCCCGTCTCCTCCCAGAGGTGATGGAGACAGATGTTGTCTGGACGTCGTCAACAAAGCTCACCCTCAGGCTCTGGTGCAGGTCGTCCTCCCCAGATCAGATGGGCCAGCCACCATCGGCTGTCGACTCATGAGCGTGCAGGCCGGGCCTCGTGCACGCTCACGTGCCACTGGTGCTGCAACATTGCAGGCCAGTGAAGCGCCTGCAGGAGGAGGTCGGGGTGGATGGTGGGCCGTGCTGAGTTCATTCTTTATGTTATTATTTATATTACTGCTCACTTTCCTGTCCCTCGATCAAATCAAATCACTTTTATTGTCACATCACATGTGCAGGTACATTGGTACAGCACATGTGAGTGAAATTCTTGTGTGCGAGCTTCACAAGCAACAGAGTTGTGCAAAATACAATAATGTAAACAAGCAAAATACAAGAATGGCTACATCTGAAACTAATAAATATATGTACAATATATAATAGTATATGCATTTCTGGATGTGTATACTAAATATTTTTCTACGTGTGTGTGTGTGTGTGTGTGTGTGTGTGTGTGTGTGTACACATATTTTACAAATTAAATAGAGTAAACAATAAATAAAATATATAAAAATATACAGAGTTGAATATGTGCAAAACAGTGGCATTACTGTACAGTATGTAGTGCATAATGTTGAAGTTCCAGTAGTGAAGCTGAGGTGTCTATGACGTGTTCAGCAGTCTGATGGCCTGGTGGAAGAAGCTGTCTCTCAGTCTGCTGGTTCGGGACCGGATGCTGCAGAACCTCCTTCCTGATGGAAGCAGTCTGAACAGTTTATGGCTGGGGTGACTGGAGTCCTTGATGATCCTCCCCGCTTTCCTCAGGCACCGCTTCCTGTAGATGTCTTGGAGGGAGGGAAGCTCACCTCCAATTATCCATTCAGAGCACCGCACTACTCGCTGGAGAGCTTTGCAGTTGTAGTCGGTGCTGTTGCCATACCAGGTGGTGATGCATCCAGTGAGGATGCTCTCAATGGCACAGCGATAGAAGGTCCTGAGGATGCGGGGGCTCATGCCGAATCTTTTCAGTCTCCTGAGAAAGAAGAGGCGCTGTTGAACGATACCAGGAACGATACCGGGTGGTTTCAGTTTGTTTGTGAGCAGGTCCCTCACAGTAGAATTTGTGCTCCTTGTCTGTTGTACGAGTTGACTTGAGGCTCTGATTACTTCTTCAGTAGTTCGTCCTCTCGCAGCTTTAGTTTGATGTCCTGGTGTATCAACCAAATTTGTATTCAGTTTAATTCAAAGTACTTGATCCAGCATCAGGGATCGTTTTGAAAACCACATAAACATGATGTAAAAAGCTCCACAGAAGCTTCGTGTGTGTTTGAGGACGTGGTGAACGAGTCAGCTTCACTCCAGCTGTAGCTCCATCCTCTGCTTCTGTCCGATCTTTATGTGCTCGCAGTTTGTTCTGTGTCGATCGCTCGTCAGACCAGCGTCCATCTGTCCGCTCGCTCTCGTGGGAACACCGTGCACATACGCTCATTGTCCTGGAGTCTGAACGATAGATGCAGGAAACACAGCTACATTAGCAGAGGTCAGAGAAAGCCTCATAGCACCCGGCCCTGCTACAAGACATCAGTAAAGGCAGTCAGTGGTCAGGAGGAGGCGTGTCCTCACCTTGTTTGGGTCATTTAGGTCTGAAACTGTACTGAAGGGCAGGACGCCTAAATACAAGGTTCTTACCCAGCACAGGGCCTGGGCCGTCTGTGGGAACCAGTTACCCCAGTGTGTGTGTGTGTGTGTGTGTGTGTGTGTGTGTGTGTGATTAGTTCCCATGACTTTACATCTTATATGCTGCCCTGTCATCACACTAACATATGCACGCACATAATTGGTCTGCCAGATGCCCGTGTGTGTGTGTGCTGGTGCATATATGTGCTGGTTTGCATATGAGAGCGTGACCTCTGACCCCTGGTGTCTGGAGTTTACAAAGGCTCTAATAGCTGCTATGAGCTTACTTTGCATTAGAAAGCGGCGCGCTCACAGTCGAGCCATTCGCAGTTGGCTCACGTCTGCATGCGTGTCATCTGGAGACACCGGAGGTCAGAGGTCACACACTTTCACACGTATGCAGCACACAAATGTTAATGTGCACGACGGTGCAGCTGGAAGGCCGAGGGTTCGAGTCCGTGCCGCGCTCACACAGAACAATGCTGCAGCTGTCGCCGATCCCGCTTCGTGACGTGAGCATCGGCGTGCTCGCCGCAACATCTGTGCCGCTGTCACCGAGGTCATGAGAACGCAGCGAGGGTGGGCGGCGTTATCACCGCTCTGCTCTGTGACCATAAACCTGCTGTCACCTGACATCAGAGCGTTGTGTGTGTGTGTGTAAACGACTGTGAGCAGACATTAGGAGTCGATCCCCGACTGTATCCAGCACAGATCCTGATGGTGCCGCTCACACTGCTGCTGTACGTGTCTGAAAGCTGCTGGGATGCTCCAGGGCCGGTTTGTAAAAAGGAAATGTTCATGTTTTGTGTTTTTTGTGATATTATGATGAAATCAAGCTTGTAATAGGACGCCTGCTCCACCTCTGGCACACAGGGTCTCGTGCTGAAAGCTGAGGCGGCCTCTGACAGAACTCAAAGTCCTGGGTTTGACTAACAGTGGGAAAATGAACCCTGATGTTTGTGTTCAGGTCAAAGTTCAAACGTCAGCTTGGTTTTATTAGATGTGATTTAGCTTCAGTACACGGAGAGCGACTGACAGCAGCTCAGTGGTTGTTTCAAAGGTGTGTTTGTGTGAACTCGCTGCTCCAGTTTAACTGAAGAAGCCGTCTGAGTAAATGTCACATGACACACAGTGACATCAGCACACAGGTCTCCATGGTAACCGAGGTCGACCTGCAGAATACTGATGATGGTTCAGTCGTAGTACTTTCCTGCAAACATTACTGCTAAAGCCCTGTGTGTACTCCCTGCTATTGCAGTATCATCAGAGGTGCTGCTTTCTGTCCCATAATGCAGTGCGGCAGCTTTATTCCCGATCACCACAGTAACCACGCCTCTTTTCTCCCTGCAGCTCCTCTCTTTGTGAGCAGACTGTAGGATTTATGACATGAACACGTGAAGCTCCGCCTGCTGCTCCTCACGCTAACATTAAAACTCACAAACAGTCAGAGCTGCGTCAGCGTGAGCGGCTGAGCTGCACCTGCACTTTTAATGACATCAGGCGACCAATAATAGGGCTGCTGTGAGGTCACTGTAGCAACAGAGTGCCCGAGAAGGTGGAGCTTCAGAAATTCTAGGATTTTGATTGTATGTTACTGATCAGCAGGTGTGTGTGTGTGTGTGTGTGTGTGTGTGTGTGTGTGTGTACTCCACCTGCTTGGTCACCTCGGGCTCTGAAACAACGGCTGAAACACTGTGAAGGATTCAGAGTGGGTGGGGTCACGGTGGCTACGACCATCTTTTATTTACAGTGTGTTTAGGGCACACTGAGATTAAAGCTGTGACATCATGCAGTATCAGCAGGGTTACCACGGAGACTCCTCTGAAGATGCAGCTACAGTTTTGTTTTGTTGTCCCGTTTGGATCTTTAGCCGTCAGAATTGTCTGAAGGCCAAGAAAGATGCCGAGTGGATCATCATGGTCTCGCCATATTGGTCCATTTGATTGACCTTTATTATAATTATGTATTTATTTTATTTTCAGTTGTTACAGATGGGACAGACATGACTGGGGGACAGGACAGGGAGACAGAAAGAGAGCGAGAGAGGAAAAAGCAAACAAACAAACAAACAAACAAAAAATAAAAGAAATTGATTGAAGGTTTAGGAAAGAGGAGCAGAGGAGATGGTTGGAGCACTCAGCGGGACGGCCGCTGCGGTTTGTGGCTTCATGCTGTGAGTGCAGGAAGTGTTTGATTTATCCTCCAATAGAGCTGGGCGATAGAACGATAACGATATGTATCGCGATATAACTTTTACTCGATAGAGAAATTAAGCTATCGCGATAGACCTCGCCGCTCTTGTCCTCTTAAAAAAAAAAAAAGAAAAAAGGTCAGCCGATCCAAATTCAGTAGCGCAGAGCTGAACCAATCACAGCCGCAGTCACGTCGCGTGACTTGCTAAGTACAGCACAAGTGCCAAGCCGCACGTGTGTTTGTTTGGGAAGCAGCCAGCGGGTAATGGAGCCAGCGCGTAATGGAGGAAATGAGTGTGCCGACTAGAAAAATCAACCGAGCGTGACCGAAGAGAAAACCGATGATGGTTCCAATGCCGGAGAGATTGTCGAACGGAAGAGCCATAGAAGTTCCGTAGTGTGAAGGTATTTCGGCTATTTCAAGTCTGACAAAAAACAGAGTAGCGTGCACTGTAAATGTGCCGAAAGCAAGTCTGGAAATACAATAAACTGGTGCATGCGTCACACTGTGCGCCACGTTATTGTTTCGGTGAAATGAATTTCTACAATACTGTTAATTCTACTCTGCAGTGTTTAAATGCTTACATATACACACAGTTACTGTCCCTCCACACATACGACTCGGTTCTGCTTCTATGCCCCAGCTTTGTTTACTTTTTCCCACCGAGGCTTCTAGACTTCTGATTGGCCAACATTTCTGCACGGTTAGGAATCTAGCGCCACCTGCTGCTTTGGCATGTTCATAGCAGCGTTTTCCTTCATTTCTGCCTTTATGTGTGGACGGGATTATTTTTTAAAACGAAAACGGAAAATCTCCGTTTTCAAAAATACCCGTGTACGTGTGGACGTAGCCTCAGTCTCTGACTGGAAGCGCTAATTCGTCATTCGGCTTTTGTCAGACTAAAGTAACTGTTAAAACTGTTTGAAAAGCTCAGCTATACAACAAGGAGAGATTGAGAATTTCCTTTTAGTTCTCAGTTTATTTGATATTGACAAAAGTTAGTCAGTTTTGTTTGTTCTTCTGTAAAACAAACTAAGATTTATTTTTAGAATTAATATTTTGTTTCTAAGTGGAATTGACAATTTAGTCTGTTTCATTTGTTCTATTTTGAAACTTAAATGCTTTAGCGGCTGCCTTTTGTGTAGTTTGCAATATTTGCCTTTATTTATCTGAAAAAGTCTCATGTTCCTTAAGTACATCTACCCTGTTGAACTTATTATGGGAAATAAATATTTAAAAACAAGCTGCTGATTATTTCACATTTTACTTGTGAGCAACGGCACATTTAAATCTTACAAATATAGTTATTTGGCTTATATCGTGATAGATATCGTTATCGCCTGAAATGAAAAAAACATATCGTGATATGAAAAAATCTCATATCGCCCAGCTCTATCCTCCAATCACAGCTAAGAACACGTGTTGATGGTGTGCTCTGGGCTTCCTCTCTGATCGAGCTTTGTGATAACGACGGAGTGCTGCCGTGATGTGTGTGCAGACGGTGTGAGGTGAAGCTTCCCTCTGCTCTCCTGCAGTCCTCGCTGTTTGCACATGGGCGGCCACCAGGCCAGCTCCGGGCTTCCGCTGGAGGCGCGGGCGACCGCCAGAGTGGACACTTCCCTGTCGCTGGGCCGGGGCGTGGGGCACCGATGGTCGGGGCTTGCCTGCTCGCGGATGGGGGTGAAGCGGGCGATGGAGGTATGTGGCGGGGTGTGTTTGGTGGTGGTGATGTGTACGGCTGGCAGCGGGAGAGCTGCAGCGTTGAATGTACTGCAGTCGTCTGTGGTGTGAAGATACGAGATGTGCAGCACCTGGATGCCTGTGCTGGCGTTTCTCCTGCGGTGTTGCTATCAGTGTGTGAAGAGTGGGAGAAGAGGGTTGCACTGACAATCCAACACAATGGGCAGCACGTTGCACACATGTTATAAGTGGTCAGAAACTTGTAAATAACTCATGAAAGAATAAAGTTACGTTGAAACCAAGCACACCGTTGTTGTCCTTGTGACATTACCAATAAGTGTGATGTGTCACATGGTCCTCTTCCTATTGGAAAAACAAAAGTTGTATCCAAGATGGCCGACTTCTAAATGGCCACCACGGTCACCACCCATCTTGAGGAGTTTGCCCCCTCACATATACTAATGTGCCACAAACAGGACTTTATATCACCAACCATTCCCACCCTGTACGTACTGCATTTGAATCATTCTAACTACATGTAACCAGCTGCATGTGTGTTTGGAAAAAAAGGATCCGCCCCTGGTCTGAGCTCGCTGTCGCCGGCAGCAGGCGGTCCAGCTCGTTATTGGTGCTCCGCTCTTCTTCTCTGTGCTTTAATTAGATGAGTGTGGAGGACTGTGGAGGACGCTTTGTGACACACCATGAAAGCATTTCCTCTGTGTGTGTGTGTGTGCTGCAGGGCTGAGCCGTGGGACTGCCGACACCAGGGAGTGTGTGTACTACAACGTGAACTACGAGACCGAGAAGACGAACCAGAGCGGCGTGGAGCGCTGCGAGGACGAGCAGGACAAACGCTCGCACTGCTACGCCTCCTGGAGGAACAACTCGGGCTCCATCGAGCTGGTGAAGAAGGGATGCTGGCTGGACGACTTCAACTGCTACGACCGGTACACACACACACACACACACACACACACACACCCCTTGCCTTCAAACAACATAAATGAGCTCCTCCAGCCAATCATCACACACCGACCACAGTGTGATCCATGCTGTCACGTTTACCTTCTTGCACTGAGCTGATCCAGAATCTGCTTCGATCCAAATCACAGCCACAGTCACCTGAATGTGTTTTATGTTGTCAGGTAGACCCCACAATGACTGAAGTCCTGTAAATGCATGTAAACAAATCTATGACAGTCAGTCTGTCCTGTCCTGCTGCGTTCCTGTTTCCCTTCAGAGCAGCTGCTCACAGGGACGTGATCATTGACCCTGAAGATCCTCTGTGGGATTAAAACAGGGCAACATGCTGGGGGGCTGCGTCCTCCCACCTGGGTGTACTGTGTGCTGCAGACCACGCGGTCACGAGGGTGGAACGCCACTTTATCCCTGGCAGTGTTGGGAGTAATGGAATACATGCAGAATACAAAATATGAGTAACTATATTCCATTACAGTTACCGTTTAAAAAGGTGGTAATCAGAATACAGTTACTTTGTTGAAATAAATGGATTACACGGCGGTCTTTTCCTGTTTCATACGTCAGGCTGTGCTCTCTCTGTTTTTGGTGATTCCCAAACCAAACACGCATTAAGAGGCTCTGATGTCACCTCTACTTGCAGCCGCATAATGACGTGAAGAAATATTTTTTTAAATGATTTAATATGAAGGCAACAGGCAGAGTGTTGCAGGCATCGCCCTAAAGCCTGATGGGCAGTGTAGTCCGTGCTGCAGGGAGGATGGACTGCTGTACCCGTGATGTGTCTGTGAGCGAGGGGGGAGAAAAAAAGTACGAGCTGTCACCGAGCAGTTGTTCCTGTTTTCCTCTGAAACAATCAACGCCTCTCTCTGTCTCTGCTAGCAAAGTTGAGCCAGACAACAAAGTAAAGCTAGTTTTCAGCTACGAGCCCGACACAGAGGTCCCTTTACTACGGTTTTATATACGCGCCTTACCTAATGTCCACCTACTGTTACTCATTTATATTAAGATTTAAACATCTAGCTGGTGTTGGTGTGGAGAGTAACCTTCATTAATAGTAATGAATCAGCTACAGGTAGCTTGGTGTTCATCTGAACAACAAACTGGACTCATAACTCAGACGCCCTCTACAGGAGAGGGCAGAGCAGGCTGTACCTGCTGCAGGGACTCAGGTCGTTTGGAGTGGAGGGCCCACTCCTGAAGACCTTCTGTGACTCTGCGGTGGCCTCAGCCTTCCTTTACTCTGTGGTCTGCTGGGGCGGCAGCATCTCTGCCGGGGACAGGAAGAGACTGAACGGGCTGATCAGGGCCAGCTCTGTTCTGCCCTCTGGACCCAGTGGAGGTGGACAGTGACAGGAGAACGGTGGCTAAGCTGTCATCCCTGTTGGACAACATCTCCCACCCCATGCAGGAGCCTGTCAAAAAATAATATAAAACAGTGTGCAATGTAACCGACCCAGAGTATGGGCCGGTAAAACAGATTAAATGTTCCTGCAAAACAGGGAAATGATGAGACAGAGACGACTGGTGAAGTTTCTCTTTGCCTCGCTTCTGCCATATTTATTTATACAATCACATGTATTTTTAACTTGCAGCATCACCATTCTCTATATACAACAGAAATAACAATAAAACCGTCTGTATGTTCAAGCTGCAATACCACGATCTTTTCATGGCAACCAAAAGTACTTCACGTGTAGTGACCTTCAAATCATTTACTCGGCTATTCTCTCTGAATGACAATCCAAAACAATATGAAATGCATGTTCAAATACATTTTTACCTCTAACTTTTAACCCAAATACCTATGTATTCTGATTGTTTTAACCAACATACCAGTGCTTGGTCTTAAACCAATTTAGCTTAGTAGCTCACAAATACATGAAAGAGTCATGTGTATGCTGGCAGGCTTAGCTTTAGCTTTAACATTCTCAAAATCACTTTTCAGAACCAGTAAACAGTCGTTCTTCACTGCCAACAGCAGATTAACATTCATATTCACAAAATCAGGACACGACAAGGAGCTTATTCAGCTAAAACGACCTGAAGTAAGTGGAGAAAGGAAACCAAAATGGCGCCCGCGGCTGGCTAGGCTTTGGCATTTTTTCCAGTCCTTCTACTTCATAAAACGTAACAAATAACAGGGTTTACCCGCTGATTTATACCCCACATTTAGCTGTGTTTCTTATCAATATTTTACAACAGTTTTAATATAGTTTTACCGGTTACAAACCTGCAAAACAGGGAAATGATGAGACAGAGACGACTGGTGAAGTTTCTCTTTGCCTCGCTTCTGCCATATTGGAGAGGAGGACCTATGACCTCGCTATTCTGTCTCACTGAACAATGCGCCACCCGGAGGCTGGGGGGTGCAACTACCTCATTACATATAGTTCACTTCGGTGACAAATCTCTCATTTTTTTAACAAGTACTACTTCTGATGGGATCACACATTAGTGTGTCACACAAATACTGATAACAGTGCAAATGTTTGCAATATAAGAAATGTAAACATCTATGTTTAGTGAGCTTTGCAGTGTTGCTCTGTGGTGCAGCTACACTGTAGCAAAGTTTACACACTGTGTCTACTTGATCCACGTCTGACTGAACCCATAATGTTTCCACACCACTGAAGGTTTTTACCTCTTTTCAACCAACGGCAGTCACTCTCCTCTCCAAATAACTTCTGCTGAGCTTTCCGAGCTTCCCTCGGGTCCTCTTATTGTTGTGACACGTGTTCGAAATTCAGAGAGGTGCGCTCGATTTGCCACACGGAGCAGCGCGAGAGTAAAGCACGAGGGAGGGGCTAATAATTGGCTCAGTCATTTTTAATGATCCTTGAAAGCCCAGATCGTAATCGTGATTAAAATTCGATTAATTGAGCAGCCCTAGTCAGAGTGTTACTGTGTGTGAAGTCATTTCCTGTCTCTCTCTCAGGCAGCAGTGTGTGGCCACCGAGGAGAGCCCGCAGGTCTTCTTCTGCTGCTGTGAAGGAAACCTCTGCAACGAGCGCTTCACCCACCTGCCGGACATCACCGTGCCACGTGAGTGCCATCTGATTGGTCCGTTAGCACGTGTCACACGTGTCTTCTCCTCGTATCATTGTTTGTGCTTCATGAGGTCGTGACTTCAACAGGTGGTGTCATGGGTGCCTCCTCCATCTTTTATGTACAGTCTTGATATACTGAAACCCGTCGGCAGGTTTCCTCGCACCAGACTGTCAGGGGCGTTTCCAAAGTTACCATGGTAACCCAGCGCCAATAAAGTCCTTTTAAATGTAAATGCAGTCTTTCTGTGTGTGTCAGTGATCAAGGCCCCGCCCCACAGCGTGGGTGTGTTAAACGTGATGATTTACTGCCTGCTGCCCGTCACCATGCTGTCTGTCGCTCTGCTCACCACCGTCTGGATGTACCAACACCGCAAACCTCCGTATGGACACGTGGACATTGCCGAGGTGAGCCTCAAACACTCACGCTTACCTTTTGATGAAACGAGTAGAAGTACTCGGTTACTTTGACCTGCAGACCGGAGCTGATGACGTCAGTTTGACTCTGCAATGCTGAGACGGCTCCATCTGCTGGTGGTCTGCAGGCACTGCAGCAGGAAACATCTCAAACGAGGGTTTGTCACCACATCGTGGTTCCTCATATTGAACTGTAAAACACGGCCAATCGGTCTGATAGGGCGAGAGGCGGGATTCACCTGAACAGGTGGCCCGTGTATTGACAGCACTCTCACCTGTGGTTCAGTTTTTATTCATACAGCACCAAATCACAACAGCAGTCGCCTCGAGGCGCTTTATATTGTACAGTAGATCGCACAATAATAGATACAGAGAAAAACCCAACAATCACATGACCCCCTATGAACAAGCACTTTGGTGACGGTGGGAAGGAAAAACTCCCTTTTAACAGGAAGAAACCTCCAGCAGAACCAGGCTCAGGGAGGGGCGGGGCCATCTGCTGCTGGTTAGGGTGAGAGAAGGAAGACAGGACAAAGACATGCTGTGGAAGAGAGACAGAGGTTAATAACAGATATGATTCAATGCAGAGAGGTCTGTTAACACATAGTGAGTGAAGAAGAAACACCCAGTGCATCATGGGAATCCCCCAGCAGCCTACACCTACTGCAGCATAACTAAGGGAGGATTCAGGGGTCACATTAATTCTGACATGGGAGGGGCTTCTGTCATGTTGCTGTCTATAAATGTGTCACATTGATGCCCTCCCCCACTCTCCTTTCCTCTCCTCCAGGATCCTGGTCCACCTCCTGCCTCCCCCCTGCTGGGGCTGAAGCCTCTGCAGCTGCTGGAGGTGAAAGCCAGGGGGCGCTTCGGCTGCGTCTGGAAGGCTCAGATGATGAACGAACACATGGCCGTGAAGATCTTCCCCATGCAGGTACCGGTGTTTGCTCCGAGCATCAGGGCAGCCGTCCTGACTCCCAACCCTTCCTCACCTCCTCCTCCTTGCAGAATAAGGACTCCTGGGAGACCGAGAGGGACGTGTTCATGACGCCGGGCATGAGGCACAAGAACATCCTGAGGTTCATCGCCGCAGAGAAACGAGGGAGCCACCCCGAGGCCGAGCTGTGGCTCATCACAGAGTTCCACGAGAGGGTGAGGAAGGGGGGCCGAGGGGGGGTCAGAAACTCCCGGGGGTGTGGGGTCGATCTCCTGATGTTTGTCTCTGCAGGGCTCGCTGTCGGGCTTCCTGAAGGGAAACATGATCAGCTGGTCCGAGCTGTGCCACATAGCCGAGACGACGGCGCGCGGCCTGGCGTACCTCCACGAAGACGTCCCCCAACTGAAGGGAGAGGGTCCCAAACCGGCCATCGCCCACAGGTCTGCCCACAAACCCCCACACCTACAGATCAGACAGGAAACCCTAGTCTGCAGTGACGAGCTGCTGCCACACGGTGGAGCTGTGAGTCAGCGTTAGAGGACGTCACAGTTCACGCTGCTCGTTTTTACTTCAGAATCTCAGAGATCGCTTATGTTCACGTGCTCAACGCGCAGCAGCTGCTCACACGCTGCTAACACACTGCTCGAATACTGCTAACACGCTGCTCACACGCTGCTTGAATGCTGCTAACACGCTGTTCACACACTGCTAACACGCTGTTCACACACTGCTAACACGCTGCTCACACGCTGCTTGAATGCTGCTAACACGCTGCTCGAATGCTGCTAACACGCTGTTCACACACTGCTAACACGCTGCTCACACGCTACTAACACGCTGCTCGACATGCTGCTAACACGCTGCTCACATGCTGCTAACATGCTGTTCACACACTGCTAACACGCTGCTCGAATGCTGCTCACACGCTGCGCACACACTACTAACACGCTGCTCACATGCTGCTAACACGCTGTTCACACACTGCTAACACGCTGCTCGAATGCTGCTCACACACTACTAACACGCTGCTCGAATGCTGCTAACACGCTGCTCACATGCTGCTAACACGCTGTTCACACACTGCTAACACGCTGTTCACACACTGCTAACACGCTGCTCACACGCTACTAACATGCTGCTCGAATGCTGCTAACACGCTGTTCACACACTGCTAACACGCTGCTAACACGCTGCTCGAATGCTGCTCACACGCTGCTCACACGCTGCTCACACGCTGCTCACACGCTGCTAACACGCTGTTCACACGCTGCTAACACGCTGCTCGAATGCTGCTCACACGCTGCTAACACGCTGCTCGAATGCTGCTAACACGCTGCTCACACGCTGCTAACACGCTGCTCGAATGCTGCTCACACGCTGCTAACACGCTGCTCGAATGCTGCTCACACGCTGCTCACACGCTGCTAACACGCTGCTCGAATGCCGCTAACACGCTGCTCACACGCCGCTAACACGCTGTTCACACGCTGCTTACACGCTGCTCACACGCTGCTCTGCTGCTTTCAGCTCCACAGTGAACACATACAGAGACTCACAGTATCAGCATGCAGCAGCAGGTTAGCAGGAAGTGTAGAGCTCAGTGTGTGCTGGGGCTGAATCACAACCTGCACGGCTAGATGAAAGCTACTACATGTACTACTACATGCATATAGTAGTACATGTTGACACCACAGAAATCAGAGTGCTGTAGGCAGCAGCTAAAAGCATCATGGGAGCTGTAGTTGAATAACACAGTAGATCGATGAGGAGCAGGACTGTGGGCGGGGTCAGACAGGTAACGGCGGCCACATTTGATCGTGTCTCACTCTCTCAGGGATTTGAAGAGTAAGAACATCATGCTGCGCTCGGACCTCACGGCGGTGATCGGAGACTTCGGCCTCGCCGTTTGCTTCGAGCCAGGGAAACCGCCGGGAGAGACGCACGGACAGGTAAGCTGGTCTGACCGCAGGCGGCCGAGGAGACGAGCGTCGCTGCGTCGCTCACGCTCACTCTTGTGTGTGTCTGTGTGTGCAGGTGGGCACCAGGCGCTACATGGCCCCCGAGGTCTTAGAAGGAGCCATCAACTTCCAGAGAGACGCCTTCCTCCGGATCGACATGTACGCCATGGGCCTGGTGCTGTGGGAGCTGGTGTCCCGCTGCAAGGCTGCAGACGGTAACACACACACACACTCGAACCACACCTTAACAGCACAGCGAGGGTTTACCTGACGTCTCAGGAGCGGATGTTGGTTCCGCCCATCTTTAATATGTGGTGTGTTCAGGTCCGGTGGATGAGTACATGCTGCCGTTCGAGGAGGAGGTTGGTCAGCATCCATCACTGGAGGACCTGCAGGAAGTCGTGGTCCACAAGAAGATGAGACCAACCATCAGAGAGCCGTGGCTCAAACACAGCGTGAGTCTGAACCTCAGTCCATGAAACATCAGGGGGCCAGATCTGGATCCCTGAGGGACACCTTCTATCATCAGCCCCTTTATTTTCAGGTGTTTTGTACTGTAAGACTGAGCAGTATTAGAGGGAAACGTTTCCCTGTGGAGGTAAAAGACTTGCTTGTCTTAGAAGTTGTATTTAAGCAGAGATGTGTTCGTGTATATGTAAATATAAAGAATGGTATCATCAGTGTAAAAGTGTCCTGTGCTGAGCTGTGGGGTTTTCGTGTAAACATGAGTGGGCCTAGCATGGATCCCTGAGGGACGCCTTCTATAAATCATGTGGACCTGCAGGTGTCTGGAGGTGTTTTCAGGTAAAGACGCCACAGTTATGTGACAGAGCTGATCCACAGCAGGGCTGTTGTGTGTGCACGTTTATGCTGATGATGCCATCCTTTACAACAGCGCCCTGTGTTTGACGAAGGCCTTTTCTCGATCGCAGTGCTTCCTTCGCTAACCCCGCCTCCCCCATGTGCTGCTCTCTGCAGGGTCTAGCTCAGATCTGTGAGTCAGTCGAGGAGTGCTGGGATCACGACGCCGAGGCTCGCCTGTCGGCCGGCTGCGTGGAGGAGAGAATCGCCCAGATCCGCCGCCTCACCGCCACCATCGCCCCACCTACCTCCGAAAACAACACCCTGCTGGGTTCCTCTGTCGCACCTGTTCCCATGGTAACTAACGTGGACCTGCCGCCCAAAGACTCCAGTATATGAGTCTATGAAAGAAACGAGGTGCACACACCACGCCATCGCTCCGCAGTGGAATTTCGGGCGTGAGAGCAGCTGCTATTTTACTCTCTGGACTTCTTTTGGACTCTTTGTGATTCCCTCTCGTCCGTTGGGACGGAGTACCAGCACACCTCGTTGTTCCTAAGTTTTCCTCTCAGTGGGACTCATTCGTGTCTTTTTAACCAGGCGTGTGTTTTATGAGAAAACGCGTTCAGGGTCCGACTCAGTGAATGCTTCGATCTCCAGGTACCTCAGCGACCCTTTTTATTCGCTCATTTTTTACCGTTTTCTTCGCTCATTCCTGCCTCTGCGGTCTTCTACTCACATCTGGATCATATCTACCCACCTGACAACAGCGTCACCTAGCAACCACCTGTCACCAGGCGACTACAATGCTGCAAAACCCACAGAGGAGCCCGAGACTGTTACACAGCAAACACACATCCACAGCGACCGCTTTACTACTTTACCTGGACTTTAGTTTTTATCGGTCTCCTGCGACAACACGTCGCTGTTCGCATCTTTAAATCCAACGGACGGAAACAGGAAGTGATGTCAGACGGAAAAAGGCGAAATGGGCCTGTTTGTTTCCAGTGTGGCGGTTTCCGTTCTCCCGTGTTTTGTGTCTCAGTCTTCTCGCCTGGGGGTGAAGGCAGAGAGACTGTGATTGGTTGGCCTCACATTGCAGAGGTGTGATTGGCTGACTGCGCTCAACCACAGCATTTTGGTTGGTTTGGAAATAATTTCTCAGGTAATCAAACCAACAGGTGAATGATGCATGCATTCAGGTGTGTGTGTGTGTCTGTGTGTGTGTGTGTGTGTGTGTCTGTGTGTCTGTGTGTGTGTCTGTGTGTCTGTGAGCGTGTGTGTGTGTGTGTCTGTGAGCCTGTGTGTGTGTGTGTCTGTGAGCGTGTGTGTGTGTGTGTGTCTGTGTGTGTGTGTGTGTCTGTGAGCCTGTGTGTGTGTGTCTGTGTGTGTGTCTGTGAGCCTGTGTGTGTGTGTGTCTGTGTGTGTGTGTGTGTGTCTGTGAGCGTGTGTGTGTAAACAGTCACATGGTGTGACAGGTTTGAGTTTACACCTATTTCCTGCCTGTGTTACCTGAAAGACCGGTGACCTTTGACCTTCAGCAGCGCCACCTTCAGGTTAAAGCCTTCAAACTGAGCGTCCGACGTGTGAGTGCTGCATGATTTATTCTACACGTGTGGAAGGAGGGCTTCTTCCTGTCCCTGCCTTTCACAATAAAAGCCCTGGACATGCACACTATGTGACTGAGATTTCATTTGTGAGGTCAAACAGCTGATTTCTGTTTATGAACGTCTCATGCCCCACTGACTCACATCCAGCTGTCCAGATCCACAGACTGATCCTAACAAGCTGCTGCAGAGGTCAAAGGTCGCCTGTGTCCTTCTAACGCCCCTGTTCTTCCCTTCTGTGATGCCATACATGTAACATGAATGTCTACGATGCTGCTGCTGACCCTGACGATGATGATGATGATGATGAATATATTTCTGTAGATTCTTTTTATTGTTAGTTTGATTTTAGTGACATTGACCACATGCAAATCTGTGTTTGTACAGAGTGTGTGTGTGTGTGTGTGAGGGGGGGGGGTTAATGATCAGCACTGATCAATGAGAGTGTCAGTAGAGACGACAGTAGAGACGACAGTAGAGCTCCTGAAGCACAGACCACCTCAACACAGCGGAAATACCTCAGACTTTTCTACGAGCTGGATTTTTACATTTTGATGTTTGTGATCTTTTATTGTTTACTTTGTGTTTTTGTTGTTTCCATTAAACCCGCGGAGCTGCCCGGCCGTCCGACTCACAGCTCGCTGCCATTTCACACCTGGACTTCCTCTCATCCTTCCTCCTCTCTCTTCAGGTTTCCTTCTTTCCTTTCCTCTACTACCTCCTTTCTGTTTCCTTCCTGACTCTTCGTCCACTCGCTGTTCTCTCCTTGCTGTAACAGGTCACATGGTTTAACGCCTCCTCGGGATCTGTTATTGTGATCGATTCAGTGACTCTAAAGTAAGGTGTAGTACTTCAGGCAGCGCTCCACCTGCAGTCTGACCTCCTTCAGGGCTAACCCCGCCTCAGTCACTGACTCCAGGTGTTTCAGGAACTGGTTACCTCATTAAAGTCTCACAGGTGGAAACGCTGTGCTGCGCCCGCTTGTTTGTGCTCAGCATGGTTAGCGACTCAGCTGCTGCACGGTGCTTTCATTCTTTTATTTTTCTGTCCTGAGAATTCATCTCTGTAAATAATTTAGGACGCTCGTTCGACCCGTCGGGCCGGGTAGTTTGGATCTCCAGCTGTTCCCCAGCAGCTGCCGCCTCCATGAGAACCGATGCAAGTTCCTGTGAGGCAGGACGGCGCATCAACGCTTCCAAAAATGCCCCAAAACCCTGAACTTCCTGTTGTCTGCTGACATCACCGGCTGTTCAGGGCCTCGGCCAGCTGATCTGACTCTACAGTACATGACTGCACACGGAAACACCTGGCCAGGTTATTTCATCAGAGTTAGCTTGTGCTGCTAGCACTGACCTGGCTAACACCTCCCTCAGAGCTGTGAGGGAGGTTCTGGTCTCCGAGTCCTTGGAGCTCGATGCTAAAGAGAGCGAGTCACGTGACTCCTTCCTCCAGCTTGTCCTGAGCAGGTGTGTGAAGATGGCCGCCTCCTTTTTGGTATTTTGGCCTGTGCCAAAGAAACGGCCGAGGTCAGAGACACGAGTTCCCTCACAGTCCTCTGTCTCTGCCATCGAAGTTTTTAAATAGTGACGAGCAGAAAGGAGTTCTGGGTGTTTATCCTCAGGACAGCCCTGTGAGTGTAGGACTGAACGCTCGCTGTGCTGACTGTGACGGCGAGCAGAGCTGTGATCCCAGCGAATCTTCGTTTAAACATGACTAAGGCGGGAAAAGAGCAGAGCTGCTAACGAATCGATCAGACACGCCGTGAACGAGCGAGGTACTGTCACTGGTCTTGGGACCCGCCCCCTCTGTCGACTTTGCTGCCAATCGACGGGCGCATTACTTATACGTCTGATTTTTTTCTGGGGGGGGAGGGGGTGATCGTCATGGCAACAGTGACCCGTACTCAGGGTAAGCTAGCCCTGCTTTACATGGCAGTTAGGATTAGGAAAGCTAGCTGTGCGTTATCAGGCTGTTGACCTGCACAGCAAACCGCCTCGCCGTGTCAGCTGTGATCTGATTGGCTAACAGCTCTGCTGCCACTTTACGCTGAAGTAAAACAGCCGACCCAGAATGCACGGTTCCAAATGTTATAACATCTGGAGCTGCAGCTGGAGTCCTACACTCACTGAAAGTCATGAGCACCGTTCACTTCCTGTGGCATGGGCCGACAGAGGCGGTCAGCTCCACCTACGCCATCTGCTCCACCTGTGGGAGGAGCGAGCTGTGAGTCTCTAAACAGGAAGAGAAGCGACTGATCTTCATCGGCGTGACTGTAGGAGGAGCAGTTTAACATGTATAAATACACGTGTACATACATATATGAACAGGAAGGAGGAAGTGACATCTAACAAAATAAAAGCCTCTTCCTGGTTCCGGTCCTTCCTTCAGTAGAGGCGACTGATGGAGGTTCCTGGTTTTACTGTGGTGCTTTATAAAGAGAACCTCCACCTGCTCCGTCTGCCTGGAGACTGACAGGAAATGACCTGTGTGTGTGTGTGTGTGTGTGTGTGTGTGTGTGTGTGTGTGTGTGTGTGTGTGTGTGTGTGTGTGTGTGTGTGTGTGTGTCGTCGCTGTATGAATGTATCTGAGCCGGTGACTCTGAGGCTCACACTCCAATAAACTGTAGAAAATGAAACTTTTTGTAAATGAAACAATAAAAATGTGACAGTATTTTAAACAGACTGCTGGATTTCTTTACCATAAGGTGGAGCAGGAAGAAGAGCATGGGTGGTGTTTGGTCAGGGGTGTCAAACATAAGGTCCGGGGGCCAGAACTGGCCCTGTGGACACTCGAACGGTTGGAAGAAGTAAAGGAGGGTGGAGATTATCATACGTATGTAGTCTACGCTACACCTGTTAGAGAAACAGTGAAAGGTCATTTAGTATAGATGGAAAGTTTTTTGCAGTAAAAACAAGTAAAACAAAATGTTTTTTTAGTTTTATTCAGTTCAATTCAGCTTTATTTATATGCCAAATCACAACAACAGTCGCCTCAAGGTGCTTAATATTGTACAGTAGATCGTACAATAATACATACAGAGAAAAACCCAACCAATCATATGACCCCCTATGAGCAAGCACTTTGGCAACAGTGGGAAGGAAAAACTCCCTTTTAATTGTGATTGGTGAGAGAAGGAAGACAGGATAAAGACAAGCTGTGGAAGAGAGCATATTTGTGTAATATGTGTAATGTATGACACATATTACACCTGTAACACCTACAGCATGTTCTAATCGCTCTAATAGGATATTATGGTCGACAGTATCGAACGCTGCACTGAGGTCTAGCAGGACAAGCACAGAGATGAGCCCACTGTCAGAGGCCATAAGAAGATCATTTGTAACCTTCACTAAAGCTGTTTCTGTGCTGTGATGAGCTCTGAAACCTGACTGAAACTCTTCAAATAAGCCAAAGGAGCTTGGAAAGAAAAGCGTCTGGACTTCTTTAAGTTGCTTGAAGACGTTTCACCTCTCATCTGAGAAGCTTCTTCAGTTCTAAGGTCAAATGGTGGAGAGTCCCAGATATAAACCTAGTGGGAGTTTCCCCCCACAGAGGGACAAAAGGACCCCCTGATGATCCTCTAATCGCCTGAGCCAAGGTGGGAAACTGGGTGTGGGTCCCAATCAGCCAGAGTTTTGGGTGAGCTCATTGTGAAACCTGGCCCCACCTTATCATGCGAATTCCTGAGGTCAGATGGCCCAGGATGTGAGTGGGCGTTAAGGCGTCTGGGAAGGATCTCAAAACTGGATTATAGATGGCAGAGAGTTGGTGTCGTAAACCCCGCCTCTGTTCAAAGATGGTTGCTCACAGTGGACATAGATGCTTCTTTCACTCCTCTTTCAAACCATCTGTCCTCTCTGTCCAAAATGTGAACATTGGCATCCTCAAAGAGTGACCTTTATCCTTAAGATGCAGACGGACTGCTGAGTCTTGTCCTGTGGAGGTGGCTCTTCTGTGTTGTGCCATGCGCTTGTGAAGTGGTTGTTTGGTCTCTCCAATGTAGAGGTCTGAGCATTCCTCGCTGCACTGTACAGCATACACCACATTGTTAAGTCTGTGTTTTGGCGTTTTGTCTTTCAGGTGAACCAGTTTGTGTCTGAGTGTGTTGCTGGGTCTGAAATGCACCGGGATGTCATGCTTGGAGAAAACTCTCCTGAGTTTCTCTGATACACCGGCTACATAGGGGATGACAATGTTGTTGCGTCTGTCCTTCTTATCCTCCCTCGCTGGTGTCTGGTCTTCTTTTCTGTGCCTCTTTGCTGACTTTAAGAACGCCCATTTAGGATAGCCGCACGTTTTGAGTGCTTCCTTTACATGTGTGTGTTCCTTCTTTTTTTCCTTCAGGCTTAGAGGGAACATGTTCTGCCCGGTGGTGTAGGGTCCTGATTACTCCAAGTTTGTGTTCCAGAGGGTGATGGGAGTCAAAGAGGAGGTACTGGTCCGTGTGTGTGGGCTTCCCGTAAACTTCGATGTTGAGTTTGCCGTTCTCTTCAATGTCCACAGCGCAGTCCAGGAAAGGCAGACAGTCGTCCTTTGTGTCTTCCCTGGTGAACTTGATGTTTTTATCCACAGCGTTAATGTGCGCAGTGAAGGATTCCACTTCTTGTGTCTTGATTTTGACCCAGGTGTCGTCCACATATCTGTACCAGTGGCTGGGTACTCTTCCTTTGAAAGAGCCAAGAGCCTTCCTTTCCACTTCCTCCATGTAAAGGTTGCTACAATAGGTGACACGGGGGAGCCCATGGCACAGCCATGTTTTTGTCTGTAAAAGCCTTCGTTGTACTTGAAATATGTGGTGGTGAGGCAGAGGTCTAACAGTGTGCAGATCTGATCGGGTGTGAAGTTGGTCCTGTCCTCCAAGGAGCTGTCTTCTTGTAGTCGTTTTCTGACAGTCTCCACGGCCTCCGTGGTGCGTATGCAAGTGAAGAGAGAGACTACATCAAAGGACACCATGGTTTCATCTGGATCCAGGGTAAGTTTCTGGACCTTGTCGGTGAAGTCAGTGGAGTTCTTGATGTGGTGTGGGGTGTTCCCCACGAGAGGAGCAAGGATGGTAGCAAGGTGTTTAGCAATGAGTTTATGCTACTGACTATGGGTCTGAGTGGGACAGCTTCCTTGTGGATTTTAGGAAGTCTGTAAATGCAGGGTATGGCATCCCCTGGGTAAAGGCGGTGATATGTAAGGCGGTCAATGATTTTGTCCTTTTCAAAGTCTTGAAGGCAAGCTATAACTTTCTTTTTGTGGCTGCTTGTAGGGTCTCGCTTCTTCAAATAAGCCTCTGCAGATGATCTGTTAGCTGTTTGACAAGTACTCTTTCAAGGATGTTTGATATGAAAGGAAGGTTGGAGATTGGCCTATAATTAGCTAAGACTGCTGGGTGTAGAGATGCTTTTTGAGTAAAGGTTTAACTACAGCCAGCTTGAAGGCCCTGAGTACTCTGAGTACTTTCTCCCACACTGGAAACACTGGGATGATCACATTATTTGAACATTACCTAATAAGACTGATTCAGCACAGACAGTTCTGTTAAACTTTCCTAGCAGTCCTTCACAAACAGGGAACAGTCTGTCTATTCTCTCCATCTGTCAGCTGCTGCTGGCTCTTCCTCCTCCTCTTCCTCTGCTGAGTTTGTCCTGGTGGATCATCAGGGCTGCAAAGCCTCACAGATGATGTGCAGCAGTGGGTCCCTCAGTCTGTCCTCACTCTGGACACTTGCAGTCGTCACACATGGAAATCAAATGTGCGATAAGCTGCAGGATTCAAACACAAGTGTAACTTATAAACACATGTTCATACTTTTATTCCACAATCAGAGAGAAAGAAACAGAGAGAGAGTGCAGGACAGACAGACAGGTGACAGTCTCAGGTGTACACACTGCTACACAACAGCACCAGAGAAGCAGGATTTAGTGTTTGTGTTATTACAAAACAAGAAGAGTTCCCAATTATTAAACTTTATTAAGAAACAGTATACACAACATGTACACAACCAGAACAAAATGAACATATGCCAGGGGGTGTGATACAAAGAGTTACATACATTCAAATAATTTGTAATTACTACAAAGAGTAATAGTTTTCACAGCCTTTTTGTTAAGTGATCCACGAATCAATTTTATGTAACATAAAGCATCATTATAGTAATGTTTAAAACTAGCCTTTTTGTTACTGTATTTGCATTTGTGAAAATAAAATTTAGCTAAGATAACTAACAAGTTTATTATAAAGTAAACATCTTTTTTTTTGCCTTCGAAAGAAACAAAATACAACATTTTCCCGTTTCACAGTAAAGTCTTTGTAGAGATGTCCAGTTTCATCTTAGGTTGTGATTATAATATAGATAAGCTTCCAGAAAAGCTCTCGATGCTTCACAAACAAGTTCTATTAGCTTGGTCCCTTATATATAAACACAACTTTACACCCCATACGTATTCAATTTGGAATAATAGGAACATAGTGCATAAAAATAAATCATTATTTTTTTCTAGGTGGGTTGAGAAATGGATTGTTTTAGTGAATCAGCTGTTTGATCCTAATGGGCAGCTCATGTCCTATTCAGAATTCTTAAACACTTATAAATTTCCAGCCACACCCAAAGAATATGCCATATTATTTGATGCAATACCTACGGGTATTATAATGCTTTTTAAAGGTATTCAACCTTGCATATCATCTGTTTCTCTCCCCAACCCTTTAGATTCACACATAGGAAGAATCTGTCTAACAAACCGTAGTAAAAGTAATAAGAATATTCGTGCTTTGTTCCAGACAGAATCTCTAACTATCCCACATGTGGTCTCTTATTGGAATTCCTTTGTCAGTGACATTAACTGGAAAAGAGTATGGACAATTCCTAACAAGTATCTGGTGACGAATAAAGTGAAGGAAGTCTCATTTAAAATATTGCATAAATGTTATCCTGCTAATCATTACATGACGAAGTTCAAAAGGGACATAAATGTGAGCTGTGGATTTTGTGGAAGCCATCCTGAGACTGCAGCACCTCTTCTGGATCTGTTCATACGCTGGAACATTTTGGAAAGACTTCAGTAGATTCATTGCTGGACATCTCTATAAAGACTTTACTGTGAAACGGGAAAATGTTGTATTTTAACTTATTGTAAAAAGCCTAATTTTAAACATTACTATAATGATGTTTTATGTTACATAAAATTGATTCGTGGATCACTTAACAAAAAGGCTGTGAAAAATCTAATCAAATCAAATCAAATCACTTTTATTGTCACATCACATGTGCAGGTACATTGGTACAGCACATGTGAGTGAAATTCTTGTGTGCGAGCTTCACAAGCAACAGAGTTGTGCAAATACAACAACACAAACGAGCAAAATACAAGAATGGCTACATCTGAAACTAATAAATATATGTACAATATATAATAGTGTATGCATTTCTGGATGTGTATACTAAATATTTTTGTGTGTGTGTGTGTGTGTGTGTGTGTGTATGTGTGTGTGTGTGTACACACACATATTTTACAGATTGAATAGAGTAAACAATAAATAAAATATATAAAATATACAGAGTTGAATATGTGCAAAACAGTGGCATTACTGTACAGTATGGAGTGCATAATGTTGAAGTTCCAGTAGTGAAGCTGAGGTGTCTATGACGTGTTCAGCAGTCTGATGGCCTGGTGGAAGAAGCTGTCTCTCAGTCTGCTGGTTCGGGACCGGATGCTGCAGAACCTCCTTCCTGATGGAAGCAGTCTGAACAGTTTATGGCTGGGGTGACTGGAGTCCTTGATGATCCTCCCCGCTTTCCTCAGGCACCGCTTCCTGTAGATGTCTTGGAGGGAGGGAAGCTCACCTCCAATTATCCGTTCAGAGCACCGCACTACTCGCTGGAGAGCTTTGCAGTTGTAGGCGGTGCTGTTGCCATACCAGGTGGTGATGCATCCAGTGAGGATGCTCTCAATGGCACAGTGATAGAAGGTCCTGAGGATGCGGGGGCTCATGCCGAATCTTTTCAGTCTCCTGAGAAAGAAGAGCCGCTGCTGCGCCTTCTTCACTGTTTTGTTTGTGTGTACTGACCACGTAAGATCCTCAGCCAGATGTACTCCAAGGAACCGGAAGCTGCTCACTCTCTCCACAGCAGCGCCGTTGATGGTGATGGGGGTGTGTACTTCTCTGCACCTCCGGAAGTCCACTATCAACTCCTTTGTCTTTGCGACGTTGAGGGTGAGATGGTTGTCTTGACACCAGTGGGTCAGGGCGCAGGGCGAAAACTATTACTATTTGTAGTAATTACAAATTATTTGAATGTATGTAACTCTTTGTATCACACCCCCTGGCATATGTTAATTCTGTTCTGGTTGTGTACATGTTGTGTATACTGCTTCTTAATAAAGTTTAATAATTAAATTTTTAAAAAAAGCGTGGTCCGGTGCACGCTTAGTGGTCCCATATATCCCACAATTCATAGCGCGGCGGTGGGTGTGGATAAAAAAAAAGCATACAGACTGTCACTACCCGATCCGTACCGGAAACCCGATCGGTACCCCGCATGCGCAAATCTTACGTCACTTCCTCTCTTTGCCAACATTGCGACATTCAATATATTTGAATGATACGGTTAGCGCCCAGTTAGCTCCTAGCATTTCTCAACAGCTCTGCCTCCTTTTCGACTGCCCGGGACATTTAAACAATGGATAATCCGTATACAAAGAAATTCATGCTTTTCTCCTCAACAGAGAGCGTCCCCCGATTGAGCAGCAGCGCCGTAAAATAAGAAGAATGGCGCCTAATTACAGAGTTAATAATGCAGACTTTGTAATATCTCACGTGTAGATTCATCAGCCAGATGAAGTGTTTACTGACAATTGACAGTGATGGCGCACATCATCATCACTATTCCAACAATCCTCTCCTCACAGACAAGCATAAACACACTCGACTATCGCTAAATCAGATTTAACACACGTTTGTAATGACGATAATTCAGTTTATAATAGGGTTTATTCGCTCGGTCAGCAGGTGGCGGTATCCTCGTACACTGGGGAGTACACTGCCATTAAACGAACAGAAGAAGAAAACATCTGCACATGCGCAGTACGGATCGGGTAGACCCGATTTGTACGGTCAGACTTTACACATGCGCAGTAAGGATCGGAGAGTCCTGATCCGTGACTATCTTTTTATTTTTCGTTTTTGTCTACATTGTACTGAAATGCTTCATTATTGCAAACATTTTAAGATATACTTGTTATTCTTAACATCTTAACAGATACTCTGACCCATAACTATCGTAAAACGCTACGACCGGAAGTAGAAACCTTTCGCGCATGCGGGGTACTGATCGGGTTTCTGGTACGGATCGGGTAGTGACACAGACCCTGAATTGGGACACCCTTCGTCGTGTCGCTGTGACGTAATCGGTCTCCAAATGCGCACTACGAAGCGTGCGGTCCTAACAGAGAGAAGTCCTTTTGCACCAATTGGGAACTTTTAAAATTTGAAGCATGCAAATTCTTGAGAAGATACGGGAGTCAAATTGCTAAATTAAGGAAAGCGGAAGAACAGGAAGTAATAAGCAGAATTGCCTCTTATTACCAGAAGTCCCCAGAAGAAATATCAGAGGACGATAAATTAAGTTTACTAGAACTTCAAAATAAACTGGACGGTTTATATCGACGCAAGGCTGAGGGTGCCTTCATAAGATCCAGGAAGAGGTGGCTGGAGGAGGGCGAACAAAATTGTGCTTACTTTTTCAGACTTGAAAAATACAGATCAAAAACAAACTCTATTCATCAACTAAATATTAATGGCATTGTCTCTGACAATCCTAGAGAAATTTCACATTTCTGTGCCGAATTCTATACTAAACTATACGACTCAAAATATAATGAGGCTGTCTCAACAGGATTTTTCAATAATATTAAAAACCTAAAATCTATTGTTGTGGAAGATAGAAGTTATTGTGACAGCCCTCTGACTGTGGAGGAAGTTTGTAATTCCATTTCTGCACTTAAGGCCAATAAATCTCCCGGCACAGATGGTTTGACTGCAGAGTTTTATAAATCCTTTTCTAATCTCCTGGCTCCGTTTTTACTGCAGGTTTTTACAGAAAGTATAGAGAACAACACCCTCCCTCCTTCTCTTACTCAAGGTCTCATAACACTTATTCCAAAACCAAACAAAGACTTACTCTTTATTGATAATTGGAGACCCATCTCCCTGCTTAATAATGACTATAAGGTTATGGCTTTAGTACTTGCTAACAGAATTAAAGAGTTCTTGGAAACAATTATTGATGAGACACAATCAGGCTTTATGAGAAACAGACACATTTCTAATAACATTAGACTGGTTTTGGATTTACTTGATTACTCTGATCTGATACCTGACAATAGTTTCATTCTCTTCCTGGATTTTTATAAGGCTTTTGATACAATTGAACATCAATTTATTTTCCACTGTTTGGAAAAATTTGGCTTTGGCAAGTTTTTCTGTAAAGCTGTCAAAACCTTATACACAAATGGCAATAGTTCTATTAAAATGATTAACGGCTCCACCCCGAGATTTGACCTGAAACGTGGTATTCGCCAAGGATGTCCTATTTCACCATATTTATTTTTACTTTGTACACAAATTCTTGCAACTAATATTTCAAACAGTGTTGTGCAAGGAATCAGCACAGCTGATAAGGAGCTCGTCATCAGCCAGTTAGCCGATGACACCACACTCTTCTTGAAGAATGCAAACCAAATCCCTCCAGCCCTTACTGTGATTAGTGATTTCTCTGAGGCCTCTGGTTTATGCCTAAATCTTAAAAAGTGTGAGTTACTAGCAATTAAAGACTGCCCTGCAAATACTATCTGTAATATCTCTGTTAAACAAGAAGTCACATACTTGGGACTGTTAATATCCAAAGACCAAAAATCAAGATGCTCTTCAAATTTCTTTTTTTTTTTTTTTTTTGTGTCCCGTTTGGATCTTTAGCATCAGAATTGTTGTCTTAAGGCCAAGAAAGATGCCAAGCGGATTTATTTTACCAAGTGGATCATCATGGCCTTGCCATATTGGTCCATTTGATTGACCTTTATTATAATTATGAATTTATTTTATTTTCAGTTGCTACAAACGGGACAGACATGACTGGGGGATAGGACAGGGAGAAAGAATGAAAGAAAGAGAGGGAGAGAAAGAAAACCAAAGGGGAGAAGAGACGGTGAGAAGGGGGGGAAGAAAGAAAAAAAACAAAACAAACAAAACACCTGGATCACCTGTATGGAGAAAAAAAAAAACAGAAGAGAAAGCAAACAACAAAGAGCAACATAATAAAAAGAACAGCACCATCACAATAAACTAGCTAGCAGTAGATATCAGTAGATACTAAATAATAAACGATATTGTGCAGCACGCAAGATAGACAGCGCACAATGTGCTTTGAGGCAGCAGCCAAGAAAGCTGTAGTCCGCGTCTGTGAATACCCGTGTGTACACCTGTGTGCATACCTGTGTGGATCAGCATTGTTTTGGAGGAAGGAAGGTTCAGGGTTTCAGTAGTCATCATCATGGGCTCATCAGATTAGAATGAGAATAAGCAGTCATCATTTGCAGGTTTTGTCGTTTTATTGTATAACAGGTAAAGGAAAGAAAGACACACATGGACTGCTCTCTCTAAAAAGGACATAGTACGATTTAAGTAACTCAAAATGATACATGAACTCAGGAGACTCAAAGAGAAACTCACCTCAGCTGCCGCCCCATGTGGGAGTGAAGAAAGAGTGAGGGGTAGGTGAGTGCAGTCCTCATATAACGAGTGACAGGTGAGTGCAATTAAGGCCAAGCACCACACCCAATCAAAGGTGAGGAAAAGAAACAAGGTGCATCTGGTGAAGTGAATGTGCTAGAAGGTGAGCCTTTAGAACAAGCATGCTTGCATTCCAAAGGTTCCTTCATGTAATGATCTGCTAGAGAGTGTGGGGGGGCCACAGCCCCGTCCTCCAGGGCATGAAGCAGGTATGGAGGAGATCAAAACTCCAGACATCCAGAGGCCCTCAGAACACAAGAGACCAAGGAAGACCAACAGAGGGGCAGCCGCGCCACTGTTCCAGTAAGAGCTGAGGAGAGTCCCAGATGAGGGCTCACTCAGCAGCCGCGGAGCAGAAGCCAGGGGGAGTTGCAGTGACGCGCCCGTGAGCTCCGCCGGCAGCCAGCCGTGCCTGAGTGACCGAGCCCCAGGCCGAGAGGCCGGGGGCACCCCACCTCCGAAGTGGCCCGAGCGAGCCCCAGGCTCCAGGCCCCGATAAGCGGCCGCCAAGGAGTGAGCCGGCGTGTACCTGGACGCCCACCCCCAGACACAAAGAACCACCAACGCACCGATGTCTGAGGGAGTCCGCCACTGGCAGGGGAAGTGGTGGTAGGGGGAGATAGGCCTCCAAACCTTGGAGGGCCTGAGATGTCCCCAGAGAGGTGGCGTCTGATACCCAACCTGACATATAGACACAGACATACAGGCACACACAGACACAAACATCCATTCCCACCCTCATGCTCTCATATGCACTTACTCCACACTCAACCAACGTGGAGACAGACATAAAGAGACGTTGTACACACGATCACACTCCCCAAGCGTACTCTACAAACCGGGTCTAGGTACCCTTGCCCCTGGAGGGGGAACTGCACCCAGACCCAGGTGGTGTTACCCTTTTCCCTGCGGTGGGGGGAGGCAGACCGCCCCGACTCTGCAGCAGCAGGGAGGCCCCACACTCCAGACCGCAGTCGGACGGCCAACTCCTCCTCCTAGTCCTAGCCCCCCTGCTCCAGCAGGTCACAGAGAATGGGGGTGAGAGAAGACTCCAAACCTCCCTCCACCCGCTCATTGTAGTGTTGATGCATGTGTGTTCTAAGGTGCATTTAAAACCCAGGAGGGCATGGAGCTACCTGCCAGAGAGCAGCAGGTAAGCGCATGGTCCCTCCTGCTGGCCCTCAATGTCTACGTGTATTCAAAATTGAGAGGTGGGCAACGATGCCAGGGGTGGGGTGTACACCCTGATGGTACTTTGGAGTCCGTGTATCGTGCCCACCCCCAAGATCCTATATGTATGTGTAATGAGAGTGTGAGTAATGTGAATGTCTAAGTTGTGGGATAAAATTGAGGCAGAGGCAGCCAGAAGGGGACAGAGGGGGGGGTAGCCTCCTCTGCACCCTGGTGACATACCCCAAGGTCCTGCATGTGTGGGTGGTTGTGGTGGAGCGGGAGGAGGGAGGCAGCTGGAAATGGGGAGGGAAGGAAGGGAGGGGCAGGTGACCCCTCCCTGGGGCCAGCTCCCCCGCTGACCCCAGTAGGCACTCCCATACTCCCCGACCCGCCAGGGAAAGGGGGCCCAGGCCCATCCAGACCGGGGCCCAGTGCAGCAGCGCCCCCCGGCCCCACAGAGCCCGGGACAGTCCACCCAACCCCACCACAGAGAAAACTGCACCCACCCCACCATTCACTCATCTTCCAGACTACATGAGACAATAGACGCCCAGGCTGAGATCTTCCTCCACCTCTCCTGTATCTCCCCCTCCTGCAGAGAGTTCCTGAGGAGAGGAAAGCTCCTGCAAGGTGCTCTTCAAATTTCACTCCAATTATACAGAGAACCCTAAAAAAGTTCAACCAGTGGCTGCAAAGGGACTTGTCTTTGAAAGGTAGAGTGTTACTTACCCTTTGACTACGATGACCTGGATGACTGAGAACCTTCACAGACATATTGCCGTACATTTTGGGAGGAACACCCTTCAACTGGTGCGGGAGTATGAAAGTGAATCAAGGAAACCTTTGACTACGATGACCTGGATGACTGAGAACCTTCACAGACATGTTACTTACTAAAGCTGAAGGGATATCCCGATGAACATATGCTGCTCTCTCCTTACATCTGGATAAGAAAATTAGTAAAGATATTGACCGTATGCTCTTTAATTTTATATGGAAAAACCGTACGCAATATATTAGAAAAACTGTTGTGATGAATAAGTACGAATCAGGTGGGCTTAACGTCTTAGACTTTTCTACTTTAAACAACACTTTCAAAATTAATTGGGCTAAACATTTTCTTAAAAACCCTACCTCTATCTGGAACTTTATACCATATCATATTTTCTCTCGTTTTGGTAGCTTTACTTTTATTTTAAATTGTAATTACAATGTTGAGAAACTCCCTGTAAAGCTTTCATCCTTCCATAAGCAGGTCCTCTTAGCGTGGACCCTCATTTATAAACACAACTTCTCACCTCACAAATACCTTATCTGGAACAACAGAGATATTTTATAGAAAAATAAATCACTTTTCCTGGAAACTTGGATCCAGAATGGGATCCTATTGGTGGCTCAGCTGGTTAGTAAAGAGGGACAACTACTTATTTACAACGACTATATAATTTTCCAATCAGTGTTCAGGAATTCTCAATGGTGCTTGGTGGCACACCCTCAGGGACTTTAATGTTATATAAAAACACTGACAGCTCAATATCTACCTCAGTCACTCTCCCTGATCCAGCTGAGTCACCAATAGGAAAAATCTGCTTTTCACAGGAACTTGGTAACAGCAATAAGAGAATACGTAGTTTATTCCAAGAAGATATCGTCTCTCTCCCATATATAACATCTTATTGGAACCGATTTGTTCCAGATATGAAGTGGAAGACAGTCTGGATGGTCCCCCATAAATATTTGATTGTAAATAAGGTGAAAGAAGTCTCATTTAAAATTCTACATAAATGTTATCCAGCCAGTCACTACATGGTCAAATTTAAAAGGGACATAAATACTAATTGTACTTTCTGTGGGGATCATCCAGAAACGGTGACACATCTTTCTTGGTTCTGTTCTTTTACACAGAGATTCTGGAAGGAATTTAGCAGCTTTGTTATTGTCCATATTTTAAGAGAGTTTTCTTTACGATGGGAAAATGTTTTATTCTGTTTCTTTAAGTTCCCCAAGAAGTATGAGAAATGTTTTTTATGATAAATTTCTTAATACTTTTAGCTAAAGTTTTTATCCATAAATGTAAGTTTACTAACAAAACACCATATTTCTGTCATTATTTTAAGGATGTGCACATGTACATACAATCAATATCAGACTGCACCAACAAAAAGGCTCAAAACAATTTATGTATGTGAATTTTTGCGTGTATTCTTATAATTGTTACCTTTTTCTTTTACCCCTGGCTTTGTGTGTTCATGTTCTGTTGTTTTGTATACTTCATCTGTTCGTATGTTGTGTACTCATTGTTTGTTAAATAAAGTTTATTTTAAAAAATTTTTTAAAAAAAGCGTGCGGTCGCTGGGACACAGCTTGCGTCTGCGTCGTGACGTCGTACGAGCGCTCTTAGTAGTCATAGTAACAGTACTTCGTCTCTCATCCGAGCCGGAGCACGCGCTGCGTAATCGTGCCCGCTGCCGCCTCATGGAGCCTCCGCTCCACGCCCCGGCGCGCGGCAGCTGCACAGCCGCGATCCACGCACCGAGCCCCGGCTTGCTCCGCGCCGAGCCCCGGAGGAGGTCAGAGGACCTGGCAGCACGCGGACAGCACCGCTACTGCAGTACTACGACAGAGTACACGCTGAGAGTACACAGGTGAGCCAGCAGCGCCCACCTGGACTCCATCCAGCAGCAGGAGTACTACTGCAGTACTACAGGAGGTCAGTGTAAGTACTACTGCAGTACTACTGCAGTACCACAGCAGTACTGTAGTACTATAGCAGTGTCAAAGCAGTACTTAAATACCACAGCAGTAGTTGGAGGCCGTGCTGTGCTGGGTGGAGATAAGCTGATAATTGTCTGAGCGGATATTCTGCTGCAGATGGGGAGCACGGCTGAGAGGAGGGAGGAGGAGGAGGAGAGGAGCGACAGGAGGAAGAGGAGGAGACCGCTGAGGCTCCACATGCCTGTAAGTGTGTGTGTGTGTGTGTGTGTGTGTCTCATATCATAACATCGCCAACAGAGGTACAGCAAATGTTGCTCAGAGACCAGGGGAGGGGCTTAGGTCCCTCATCAGACCAGTGTGTGAGGAGGTGGGCGGGGCTAACAGGTGCAGCCTTGTGTGAAATCAGACAGAAACTTAAAACAGTCGAGTCAGCATCGCTCCGTCTGATCCCACAGAGATGATGACGAGGCAAGAAGCACGGGCACACACACGCACGCACACACACACACACACACACACACACACACACACACACGCACACACACGCACACACACACACACACACACAGAGCCGCAGTGACCGGCAGTCAGCAGCTGTTCTGGTTGGAGGACGCTCGTCCATGCAGGACTTCATGTGAACACGCTGAGGACAGGCTTGAGTCCCTGCAGGTTTGAGATGAAGCCACACTGAGTGATGGTGGTGGTGGGCGGGTGAGAGGCGGGTGAGGCCCGGTGGATGGGAGTGTTTGAGGAGTGTTCCTGCTCGTCTCCTCTGGTCTCATGGTCCACACTAACGTCCGTGGCTGACTCCGAACTGCATCACAGACCGCCTCCGTCACCACCCCGGGGCAGCCAAACACTGGCTGATTTAATCTGTTGTCCAACAATTAGCCTGATCCCCAGAGGACAGATTGACCTGGAGTTCACTGAGGGTCACGGGTCAACTCGACTCTCGTCCACCTCTGGAACCACTAAACACACACACACACACACACACACACGCTAGGGGAAGCATTATGTCTATTAGATGTCCCCACAAAGATATGAAAACACGACTGTGTGTGTGTGTGTGTGGATGACACAGTTGGTCTACATCCCAGCCATCCGTTTCCAATGGCAACCAGTGAGACAGGCTGGTGAGAAAGGCAGTGTGCTGGAGGAAGAGGGGCAAGTGAACCCTGATCGCCGCCTTGCAGGATGCCCTCCTCGTGGTGACCTCTGAGCTCTGAGCTCCCCTCGGGAAGAGTGTAGTGGTGAACAATTTTGCTCAGAGGAAGGTGAAGCCGCATCCGCCTGTGCGGGTGTTGCTGCTCGCGGTGTGTCGCCCTCTATGACTTCCTGCTCGTGGATTCGATGACGCTGTAACCTGCAGGACGAGTTTAAAGTTGGGAGACGCAGATGGAGGCGGAGTTTGATCTCAGACTCTCAGACCAGCTGAAACCAGAGTTTATGCTTCAACCGGCTCAGCAGATGTTTGCTGATAATTTCAGCCTGCTCCCTCGTCGCCCTCATGTTTACCTCCCAAACTGTCCCATGATGCAACAGGAGAGGAGGCTGGTCCTCAGCATGCCAGGCGTCTGAGTTTCCGCTTCGCTCTGCAGTTCAGCAGTTCAGCGTTATCGTCTCTGTGTTGCTGCAGGACCTGAGCGTCTTCACCATGCCCTTCCTGGACGGAGACCCGGGCCGAGCCGAGAGGGACGGCGGCAGTAAGGTAAGGCCATGTTTAATTTAACCTGACCCCGATTTGATTTCAGAGTAGAGGGAATCACATTCGTGTGCAGCGTACCGAGCCCGGGCCTGAGTCAGTCCAGTGCTTTCTTTCCTCTCAGCACCAAACTGTAGATTTTGTCACTCCTAATATTGTAGCCAGGATGGATTGTTTCACCTGCATGGAGACCTTTGACCTCATGTTGTCACAGCCAAACCTTCCAAACACCAGCGCCACACCTCAGATCCACTGCGGACCTTTAATCTGCTTAAAGACATAAAGATGCTCGTGAATAGTCTTGGAGTCAATGGTCCAATGACTGTGTGTAGGATGTATATAACCTGCTGCACAAGTGTCCTGGGGGGAGGCATGGCTACGCACAGGTGGGAAAGGCGCAGTGGAAGCTTTGAGTTGTTGTGTAAAGGAAGGCGATCGCTCAATCAGTCACGTGATTATTGGACTAACACTTTGGTCCCTTTAAAAAGAGGCTGGCACATGTTAAAGCGCTGACACTCCTAAACCCTCATCCAGTCTGAATGTGGCCACCTCGACTGCACGCTGAGTCTGCACGTTGTCACGTTGTGTCCATTACATAACTACAGCTGGAATATGTTTCAGTGAACGGGTAAAAAAACCAAACTTGTGTCCGTGTCCAAATATAAATGGACCTGAATGTATGATGTAAACAGAACTGGTCCTAGCAGGGAACCCTGAGGAGCAGCATGTCCAGCTGTGTGCTGACGTCACACAGCTGTTCTCCAGCTGTTCCACAGCAGAACAGATCCAGTTAGGAAGGTTTACCATCATGGCTTCCTCCCATCCAGCAGGGGGAGCCCGTGTGCCACTCTGCCAGCCCCACCAGGAGCTTCTTCCATCGGTCTCCCTTCAGCCGACCCTCCAGCCCACGCTCCGCCCCCGCCAGGACCTCCAGCTCCAAGACCAGCCCCAGCTCTCCTAAAACCATCTTCCCCTACCAGCCCGGACCCCCGCAGCTGGACTCACCGCCCAGATCCCCACGCAGGTAAATAAACACACCTGAACACACACACAAACATGAAAAGTGACACTCGGAGATTTATCTTTAAAGAGACTCACACTGCACTGTGTGTGTGTGTCAGGCTAAGTTTCAGTGGGATCTTCAGGTCTGCCTCCAGGGATTCAAACCATCAACCCTCATCCTCCCCCGTCAGCATCAAACTGTTCAGCCGCAACAAGAGAGACAAGGCCAGAAGTACAGTGTGTGAGTGTGTTATTGTATAGTGTAACAGTAGAGCCTGACGCAGGAGTGTTTTAGTGTTTGTGGAAACGCATGCATTCACCTGCACACACACAGAACCTGGAGTGTGTCCTGTCTCTGTGCACCTTTCGCACCATCTAGTGGTCGTGTAATTGAGCCAAGAGAACAAACAGCAAAGCCGATTCTCCGCCCAGATGTAATAATGTTCAAAGGTAGGCTGTAAGAACACACCTGAGATTTTAAAGTTTCAGGTAAATGACTCAGCAGATCAGGACCTCCTCCTCTTCCTCACTTGCTGCTTTCAAACTGTCAATCTTCTCCTGACTCAAGTGTTTCAGTGATCAGGTGAGCTAAGAGGAACGCTAACATAGAAATCAGCACATAGTAAAGCTAAAGGTGGACACTGGGGCCAGAGACTTCATTATCTCCATGTATCCATCTCCTGTAGTCACAGACAGGAGCTGAAGCTGTCTCTGAGTCAGACTCGGACCTCAGACCTCAGACTTCAGACCTCAGACTCAGACCTCAGACTCAGACCTCAGAGTCAGACTCAGACCTCAGACTTCAGACTCAGACCTCAGACTCAGACCTCAGACTTCAGACTTCAGACTCAGACCTCAGACTCAGACCTCAGACTCAGACCTCAGACCTCAGACCTCAGACTCAGACCTCAGACTTCAGACTTCAGACTCAAGACCTCAGACTCAGACCTCAGTCTTCAGACTCAGACCTCAGACTCAGACCTCAGACCTCAGACCTCAGACTCAGACCTCAGACTCAGACTTCAGACTCAGACCTCAGACTTCAGACTTCATACCTCAGACTCAGACCTCAGACTCGGACCTCAGAGTCAGACTCGGACTTCAGACTCAGACCTCAGACTTCAGACTTCAGACCTCGGACCTCAGACCTCAGACCTCAGAGTCAGAGTCAGACTCAGACCTCAGAGTCAGACCTCGGACCTCAGAGTCAGAGTCAGAGTCAGACTCAGACCTCAGAGTAAGACTCAGACCTCAGACTTCAGACTCAGACCTCAGACTTGGCCCTCAGACTTCAGACTCAGACCTCAGACTCAGACCTCAGACTTCAGACTCAAGACCTCAGACCTCAGACCTCAGAGTCAGACTCAGACCTCAGACTTCAGACTCAGACCTCAGACTCAGACTCAGACCTCAGACTTCAGACTTCAGACTTCAGACTCAAGACCTCAGACTCAGACTTCAGACTCAGACCTCAGACTTCAGACTCAGACCTCAGACCTCAGACTTCATACCTCAGACTCAGACCTCAGACTCGGACCTCAGAGTCAGACTCGGACCTCAGAGTCAGACTCAGACTCAGACTTCAGACTCAGACTCAGACTCAGACCTCGGACCTCAGAGTAAGACTCAGACCTCAGACCTCAGACCTCAGACTTCAGACTCAGACCTCAGACTTGGCCCTCAGACTTCAGACTTCAGACTCAGACCTCAGACTCAGACCTCAGACCTCAGACTTAGACTTCAGACTCAGACCTCAGACTCAGACCTCAGACTTCAGACTCAGACCTCAGACTCAGACTTCAGATGTCTGTGAAGGTTCCCAGTCATCCAGGTCATTGTAGTCTAAGGAGCTTCAGAACTGAAGAAGCTTCTCGGATGAGAGGTGAAACGTCTTCAAGCCACTTAAAGAAGTCCAAACGCTTTTCTTTCCAAGCTCCTTAGACTACAGACTCAGACTTTAGAGTCAGACCTCAGACTTCAGACTCAGACCTCAGACTCAGACCTCAGACTTCGCGTTTATCGCTGGATCACTTCCGCCGGCTGCTGTGAGTGTGAGCAGCCTGAATGCAATCAATGCTCCGGATATTAAAAGTCAATTCAGACTCTATTAGAGGGAATAAATCAGCTTAGCAGCTGCTGTTATTAACACAGGCCCTCACACACACACTCCCTCTGCCCCTCGCCGCCCCTCCCGGGTGAATTTCCGGAGCAGGGCTTGGCGTCTCTTCAGTCGGAGCGTTTGGCAGCTCGGGCTCGCTCTCACACGTGCTCGTGCTGCAGAGGACTGCGGTGGACTCTAACCTGGAACTGTGACGTAACCCTACAATCCTCTAAAACATTCTGCAAAAAAGCCCATAATGTGAGGGTACACTCACACTTAGTCCCCACTGCAGGGCTCATAAGCCTCAAACCTGCAGCCTCTCTAACGTCCAGCAGGGTGTGACTCTGATTGGTCAATGATGTCAGAGCTGGTGGTCTCGCGCTGATTGAATGAAGTTTAACTTTGTTCTCAATAGAAGGAAAACAATCATGCGATGATTCTGGGCGGGGTTACTCTGTGATTGACAGGCTTCTTTCTTGGTTTAGCTTTAAAAAAGCTTTTATTTTGGTAGTTCAGAGGTCTTTTTCCTGCAGACTTCCTCTCGGTGAACAACTGGATGGATGCTTGTTACAGGAGGAGACCCGGGTGTCCTAGGAGATGAAGGGGGTGGGTGGAGCATAGGGAGGTCTGAGCGTGTCTGTCTACGCTGTTGGTGGGTTAAAGTTGAATGACTGACCTTTAGTTTCTATGGTAACAGCCAACATGGGGCTGGTTAGCCTGCTAGCTGAAGCTGATGTCTTCATCACGCTGGCATGACACACAGCGTCCACACACGGAGCGTTGCCTCAGTAACGCTCGTATTTACCAGTACTCTCATTGGCCTCAGAATTCAGAAAACATTACCTCAGGACCCGCCCACTTTGTGTCGCTAGCTTCCAGTGTCTGTGACTTCTGGGGTCACGCTGAGTTTTGCCCGGAGCAGGGTTGGTATCTCTGCGAGCCCAGCTGTGGGAGGTCCTGCTGGGGGCGGAGCCTGAGCCTCTCAGAGTCTGCGGTTCAGAATGACCCAGCGAGGCTGTGACAGCTGATCCGTGCTGGTGCCGGCGCCCCGCTGCTGTGTAAGTAAACAGTGACCTGATATTAGAAAGCTGCCGCTGTATCCGCCTCATGATCCTGTAACTGTGATCCTTCAAAACCGCAGTGCGGCGCCTCGGGCTGGGCGGAGCAGAGAGCGCCTTTGTTCCCGTCTCATGCTGTGACCACCTGCAGCATGAACTCACGGCCTTTTTCCCACACTGCAGGAAGCGTGGACGTCACCGACGTCGGAGCGCTCTGAGGACTTACTGTGGAAATAACACACGTTACATCATCATGGCCTGATTTCACACCGCAGCAGCTTCACAGCCGTGTTCGAAGCCTCAGACCTGTGACATCACCAGGGAGTCAGATACACACCACGAACGCTCGTTACGGTCTCACTGCCGCTCGCTCATGTCATGTTGTTATCTCCTCACCAATCAGATCTCAGGTTTGTCTTTCCTGATGAGCGTCAGTAAGAAACAAGACACTTTATTAGGTACACCTGTTTGTAGCGTGGCGGAAGCTGCCGGAAGCGTTCCTCAGAGGCTTCGGTCCATGATGGGATGACATCATCATGACATCATCACACTGATGATCCCACAGGTGAAATCTGTGAGTGTGGAGGCGTCCGAGTCCAGCGACCTCAGCCGCTGACATTACATGTCAAACGGTCCCTCTGTGGCGGTGACGCTCACAGTGATGACCCAGTTTATCACAGACTTTGATGCATGTTTGTGACCTCACAGCGCGTTAGCTTCAGTCAGAGCACAGAGCGAGACTCCACCCCCTTCCTCCTCCTCCCCTCCTCCCTCAGAGAGGCTCAGTCTGACTGTAGCTCCACAGTGTTTTTCAGTGCAGGCAGCAGAGGGAGGCATGGCTACCACACACACAGAGTGAGCTCTGATACTCTGCGGGGCTCAAACAGTCTGAGGACTCTGCAGGACGAACACGTCCGTTCACCTGTCCGTCTCCCCGTCTCTGTGTGACTCAACAGGACGTCGGGACTTTTTGCGGACTTGAACTTCCTGCCTGGACTTTGACGACAGCACTTTCTCCTCCTCTGCCGTCCTTCAGGCTTTAAACTGAACTCTGTAAGAAAAACACTGAAAACTTAAAACTGACGGACCCTGCAGCAGCCAATCAGAACGCAGCTATTGTCTTCAGAGCCTCGGGATTGGCTGACAGCTCCTGACTTTTGACCTGAGCTCAGTTTGTGCAGTTCTAGTGAAACACACTCTGCAGGTTTGATGTGGTTTATGCTGTTTGAGTGTTTCCTGTTTCCACTCGAGGAGCAAAGATGAATTTGTATTTTTAAACCAGTGAATGAAATCCAGACTTTACTTACAGTGTTTTACTCATTTGGTTATTAACTGTTTATAACCGTCGCCGCTTTGAAGGAGACGTTTGATTTAGCTTTGAGTGTTTTTGATGGCGATGAGGCGTCTGAGCAGCCTGGTGCTGAGGAAGTGGAAGGAGAAGGAGCGATGGACAGGGAGGAGGAGGAGCGAGCCGTACGCAGGAGGAAACGAGGAGGAGGAAGACGAGGGGGAGGAGACGAAGAAAGAGAACAGGGACAGACTGACGTACGGACGGATGATGAGGAGGAAGTCTGAACCGTGTGGAGCGACGGAGGAGGACCAAACAGAGGAGAAGAAGAAGAGCGGCGCACGGAGAGAGCGCAGGACGTATGAGCCCAGCGTGGAGGAGGAGGAGGTCAGGAGAGACAGGAGGAGGGCGGAGCCGGGCAGAGGGAGAGAGAGGAGGAAGTCCACGTCATGGTTAATGGCGGAGGACCGAGCGGCAGGCCAGGCGGACGGGACGAAGCTGAGGCGGCGGTCAGAGCCCTGCGGCGTGCTGCACGTGCAGCTGCTTCCTCTGTCCGGCAGGAGGAGGCGGGAGCTGCTGCAGAGGAGGACAGGCCGCCGCGCCTCCTGCAGCGAGGAGGAGGAGTGTCATATGACCAGGGGCCGGTCGGACCCCGTCGGGCCGCTCGACTACAGTAAGCAGAACACTGCACGGTGGTTTATCGACCCGCCTCCCCACGAGGGCACCTCCTGCTGCAGCTCTGCACCTCCTCCTGTTGCAGGGACCCACAGCCTCACTGCTGCAGGGTCCCTGGTGGTCTCAGGTGTGTGTGCAGGTGCAGCTCTCAGGCGCTCTGGTCTCGGCCAACACGGCGTCTGCCGATCAGTCCAGAGCTGCAGGAGGAGGCGAGACGGGCTCGTTAGATCAGGTCTGTGTGGGATCAATCAGAGTTAACGGTCTTAAAGGCTGTAGACTGAGCTGTAGACTGAGCTGTAGACTGAGCTGTGTCCTCACGCGGGACGAGAAAAAAATGTATCTGTAAACGTGATCACAGAGTTTAGTACAGAAGGTCACGTAGAGCAGGAAGTGTCCAGAGCCCGAGGAAAACAGTTCACACGTTTGATTCAGGCTGAAACACAACATGCAGGAGACCGTCAGCTGACTCCACGGCGCTCCTGTTCTTCAGCTCGTTTCACCTCCAATGTCCGCTTCAATTCAGCTTTATTTATGTGGCGTGAATCACAGCCACAGTTACCTGAAGTAGACCCTACAATAATACAAAGAAACCTGAGCACGCAGAGCACGTGGTGACAGTGGGAAGGAAGAACTGACCTTTAACAGCCTAGTTCTATTGCAGCATAACTAAGGGAGGATTCAGGGTCACCTGGTCCAGCCCTAACTATATGCTTTAGCAAAAAGGAAAGTTTGAAGCCTAATCTTGAAAGTAGAGATAGTGTCTGTCTCCTGAATCCAAACTGGAAGCTGGTTCCACAGAAGAGGGGCCTGAAAACTGAAGGCTCTGCCTCCCATTCTACTTTTAAATACTCTAGGAACAACAAGTAGGCCTGCAGAGCGAGAGCGAAGTGCTCTAATAGGGTGATATGGTACTACAAGGTCATTAAGATAAGATGGGGCCTGATTATTTAAGACCTTGTATGTGAGGAGCAGGATTTTGAATTCTGGATTTAACAGGAAGCCAAAACAGGAGAAATCTGCTCTCTTTCTAGTCCCTGTCAGGACTCTTGCTGCAGCATTTTGGATTAGCTGAAGGCTTTTCAGTGAGTTTTTAGGACTTCCTGATAATAATGAATTACAGTCGTCCAGCCTGGAAGTAATAAATGCATGAACTAGTTTTTCAGCGTCAGTCTGAGACAGGATATTTCTAACTTTAGAGATGTTGCGCAAATGGAAGAAAGCAGTCTTACATATTTGTTTAATATGTGCATTGAAGGACATGTCCTGGTCAAAAATGACTCCAAGGTTCCTCACAGCGTTACTGGAGCCCAAGGTAATGCCATCCAGAGTAAGAATCTGGTTAGATACCATATTTCTAAGCTTTTCAGGGCCGAGTACAATAACCTCAGTTTGATCTGAATTAAGAAGCAGAAAGTTAGCGGCCATCCAGGTCTTTATGTCTTTAAGACATTCCTGCAGTTTGACTCATTGGTGTGTGTTATCTGGCTTCATGGACAGATAGAGCTGGGTGTCATCAGCATAGCAGTGTAAATGTATGCTATGTCTTCTAATGATGCTGCCTAAGGGAAGCATGTATAATGTAAACAGAATTGGTCCTAGCACTGAACCCTGTGGAACTCCACAATTAACCTCAGTGTGAAGAGGACTCTCCATTTACATGCACAAACTGGAGTCTGAGCACGTTCATGAGCTCAGGTGAGCGCCAGGTTAGCCGGTCCTCACATCAGCTCTGCTCAGGGCCTCTGTTCACCTGTGTGTGTGTGTGTGTGTGTGTGTGTGTGCGTGTGTGTGTGTGTGTGTGTGCGTGTGTGTGTGTGTGTGTGTGTGTGTGGGTGTGGGTGAGAGAGAGATCTGGGTGCCTGGGAACTAAGAAAGGCTGCAACACAAATGTCACCCTGTCATGCCGCTGCGGTCCGCCTCAGCGTGCGTCACGGCGCCGTAGATCTTTTCAGCAGAACTGAGCCTGTAATCAGTGTTTGTGTGATCAGCTGATAGTGTCGCCATGACCTCACAGCAGCGTGGACACGCCCACACACACAGAACAATCATTACAACTTTATTGGTCCAGCACGCACTTACAGATACAGTACAGTGTGAGTCACAGAGCAGGCGGCGGAGGGAGGAGCAGCAGCCTGTGGACACACAGGTGGAGGTGCTGGAGATGAAGCAGGTGGAGACTGGCAGCAGATGTGATGAGGTCAGAGCAGGAGGAGCAGCGTGAAGCCACCTAACTCCACCACTTCCTCAGCTTCCATCCAGCCCTGTGGTTACTGGGGTCAGAGGTCAGACTCTGACCCAGAGTGTGACTGCGGCACCGCGAACATCTTTGATACTGTCTGTGATTAGAACGTGACCCTAAATGTCCAGCAGTGCATTGTGGGACGTGTAGTCTGCAGTGATCTGGGCCTGAAAGGACTCACACGTTCACAGCGCTCTCTCAGAAACGTTTGGTCCTCCTTAATTCAGACAGTTTGAGCCCTGACTGTGTGTGTGTGTCTGTGTGTGTGTGTGTGTGTGTGTGTCTGTGTGTGTGTGTGTCTGTGTGTGTGTGTGTGTGTCTGTGTGTGTGTGTGTGTCTGTGCATGTGTGGTCCTCTCTCTAATCTGTTAAAGTGCCGTCACTTTGTGTTCCCCCCAGCACTGTGTAGAGTTTCCTATTAGAGCAGATTGCTGTGTGTGTGGGAAGTACAAGCTAACCTACATTATTAAACAAACACACACACACACACACACACACACACACACACACACACACACACACACACACACACACAGAGCACTGAATGTTCTCTGCTTTTGTTGCCGGCACGTTCACATCTTTCTGTGCACAAACAGACGTGACCTGCCAGCAGCAGGCGGGCAGATAAGAGGCGGGGCGTCTGGGTGACGAAGGGCACTCTGCTCTTCATCCCTCGCTCTCCGCGTCATTTGTCCTGCCCGTAAGAAGCCCCGCCCCCTTTTAAACGATAAGCTCAGAGATGCAAACACATGTTACAGCAGCAGACGCACAGGGCAGCGATAAATGTTACACTCAACAACCACACAGTACACACAGTACGAGCAGTATAATCACATAGAAACGTGTAAGTATGTTGGTGCAGTGCAGTAGGAACAGCAGGTACTGAGACATGTACAGAGCTGGAGGCGGGTCCTCCTGCTCGGCCAGGTCCTCCTGCTCGGTCAGGTCCCTGTACTCCATGTTGTCCCATCAGCAGCGACACTCATGAGGGGCAGCACATCCAGATTCTAAAAATCAGAGGTTTTGTGTGTGTCACAGATGATGCAGTGACCCTGAACCTCCTGCAGGAGGCAACGTCTGCTCACTTACTCCTGAAGCCTCACTGACCGCTCCTCCTTCTCCTCTCTCCCCCCATTTCACCCCCCCCTCTCATTTCCTTCTCCTTACTTCTCTGTTCTTCTTCATCTCCTCCTCCTACTTCCTGTTTTTCTCCTCCTGTCTTCATTTTCTCGCCTCCTCCTTTCTTCCTTCCTTCCCTCTTTTCTTTATAATTAATTCTTTCTGATTTTTTCTCCTTTCACTTCTCCTCATCCTCCTTCCTCTCCTTCCAGCCCACAGTCTGTCCTCCCCTCCTCCCCCTTCTGCTCCTCCGGTCTCTCGTCAGGAGGAGGCGAGTGTTTTCCATCTGGAGACGTACCTGACGGAGCCGAGGCGTCCGGAGACCAGGAGGCTGCGCTCCTTCTCCTCGCCCCCCGACACCGGCCAGCGAGTCTCTACGTTCTCCTCCGCCTCCTTCACCTCCCTTTCCTCCTCCTCCTGCTGTCAGAAGCCTCCACCGGCCCCGCCTCCTGTGGCATCTCCTCCTCCTGCTCCCCCTGTTGGGACGCTGGTGAGTGCGGAGCGTTTATTGATCCTCTATGTTTGCTGGATGGTGTCTCACCTTTTATTTATTTACATTTATTATTTTAAAAACGAAACACGTTTAATCAGAAATCAAAGAAAACCAGAGGAAACGCTCCAAAACCCTGAGCTCCGGCTCTCATCGGCCGTTTCCGGTCATCTCCGGCTCTCATCGGCTGTTTCCGGTCATCTCCGGCTCTCATCGGCTGTTTCCGTCAACCCAGCGCGGGGATGCTGAGGCGCACGCAAGTTCGCGTCAAGTTCACACAGATAATTAGGCAGGAACAGGAAGTTGTACTTTCAAAATAAACTCAACCAGCTGGTGTTTTAAAAACAGGTGAATTTTAATGGGACAAGCTGGAGCTCTGCATTTGTCATCTGTGTTTAAATTAAATATATTTATAACAGAAAAATTCAGGTACAGGACAACAGTGACTATAGAAAACAGAGCTGGTTCCATTTTAATTAAGTTATAAAACTAAAATGCTTTATAAAGAAAACCAAAAACATCCTGGCGGTGCTGAAACGTTTTGGTAAGATAAATGAAAGTTTCCAGTCTTTCACTTTCGGTTCTTTTTCTGATTATTATTTATTATAAGTTAACAAAAAAATAAACTAATATAGTCTAAAAACGCGCTTTTTTTCTCCTATGCTTTTGTTGTGAAATGTCGCACCGGAAGTGCCACCTGTTAGCTCCGCGAGCTTGTTAGCGGCTGCGGCTCCGGTGGTCGCGGCTGCTGTTTCAACCTGAAGCCGACTGAAGACGGACGTTTACCGGCACAGCAGGTTCTCCGGGGCGCACACGGGATGAAGCCGTGAGTGTCCCGCTGATCCCCGGATACGAACCCCGAGGCGGACCGGAGCGGAGGAGGAGGACAGACGGTTTGATGAGCGGCGGCTGTCGGGTACGCGCTAACGTCACTGTCGTTAGCACTGATTTCTCCGCAGCAGAAGCGCGTTCAGGAATCAGCGGTGTTGACGCGAAAGCGCCGCCGTTTCATGTCCGTCACACCTGGGCCGCTGACACTCCACCGCGGCGACGGGGACACGTGACCCCGGCGATCGGCTGCCGCCACACCACGCTTAATGACACGGAGGCGTGACCGCGTGCTCACCGGAAGATGCCCCGTGACAGCGCAGGCCCCCACACCCACTCCCACACCAGCTGCCCTCCTTCATTAAACACGCTCACAGCTGCTGCAGGTAGCATTCACCTGGCAGATGCAGGTGGGCATTGACGTCATGTTAGAAAACAATCCAATCAGCAGCTGCCCTGTTAAAGGTACAGGCTGGAGTCACCCTCTGCAGACTGTAGCTCATACTTCCACCAGCAGGAGGCAGATTTTACCTGAAGGGTTGTATCAGCAGTAGAAGGAGTTTAACCCTAGTTTAATGTTAATTTGTGAAACTGATTAAATGGTTAATCAGCGTCAGAGTGGGTGATGATCAGGGTCAGAGTGGGCGATGATCAGGGGTCACAGTGGGTTGGAGTGCGTGTTACTTGTGTGGGCATTTTCTGAGTGGACTGTGTGGATCTTCACACTGAACAGCCACAGAAACATGCCGTCTTTGAACCATGAAATTTCTCCTGGAAGTATAAATATTGGAGTGTTTCTCTGCACAGTGTGTGTGTGTGTGTCAGGTGTGATGTTGGCAGTAAACCTCCACACGGAGCAAAGATGGGCGGGCAGCTGAACACCTGTGCCGTGTCCTTGTCTGCAGGTGGAGGTTGCAGACACCATGTCGGAGCAGCCGGACCCCGATGATGCCGGTAAGACCCTGAGCTGAGGCGAGCTGTCCGTATCAGCCTGTCACGAGTCTGTGTGCTGCCTGATGATCAGCATCGATGAAGGACAGCCGTCCTTTTACAGATGTTACAAACAGCTGGAGCGGCCCGTCCGTGGCGACTGGGCTGCAGCGTGACTCGCTCCGACGTGATTGGCAGGAGGAGACGCTCACAGAGCTGCAGCTTGTTAAAGATATAAGTTACATGTAATGATGTAAAGATGAGGAGGGATTAAACGTGGCAGAAACATTCAGGTAACACTGAAAATCATCCTCCAGCAGAGGGACCTGTGAACCGGTGACGTCCAGTCAAAAGCCTCGGGTTTCACCCAGAGGCTAAAAGCGTCTGACGTCATCATCCTGCAGCTGGCAGGGCAACCAGCCGTCAGCTGTTCTGTTGTCAGGGCAACAGACGGCTTTAGAGACCAGCTCAGCTGATCAGTGTGTTGAAATCACCGTGGCGACCAGCTCATGGAGATTACTGTCGTGTGGCGCACACACACTGAGGTTTTTTCTGTTAATGCTGTTATGATAATCTGAAGGGCGAGCAAGTCACTTTCTCTCTGTGACTCAGCAGGAAGTGATGTAAGACTGCAGGTGTGGATATCTGGGGTGTACAGAGGTGCTGACCTCAGATCTGTGTCTCTGCAGCGTCCGAGGCGTCGGAGAGAGACATCTACATGCGCTTCATGAAGTGCCACAAGTGCTACGACATCATCCCCACAAGCTCCAAGCTGGTGGTGTTCGACACCACGCTGCAGGTGAGACGCCGGGGCGGCACGCCACAGCCTCCGTCGCCACTGAAAACTTTAATCAGTGTGTGTGTGAGCAGAGACACGCCCACACGGCCATCAGTGACTGATTATTGGTTATTAGACCGTCGCTGATTATCGGTCCGGTCTGTCTCCCTGCTGTTTCAGGTGAAGAAGGCGTTCTTCGCTCTGGTGGCCAACGGCGTGCGAGCCGCTCCGCTGTGGGAGAGCAAGAAGCAAAGCTTTGTGGGTAAGATTCACAGCAAGACACACCACCTTTCAAAATAAAAGCTTCTTTGTGAAAATAATAATCTTTGGATGGACCCAGAAAACGGTCAGCTCAGTGACCTCACTTCCTGTACGTGAATAAAACCTGAGTAATGAACTGAATTAATCACCTGATCATACCTGAGGTCACATCCTGCACGTGCGCTCGAGACAGGAAGTGCATCCACGCTTTCAGCAGTAATTCGTGAAACCATTCATGCTGGTCAATAATTTCCTCACCTGTGGACAAGCTCCGCCCCCAGTCGGAGGTGCTCACTCAGGACTGGCAACCAGTGGGCGGAGGCCGAGATGGCAGAGCCGGTGTGTGAGCGACAGCGTGACACTCATCGGCAGGTGGAGTCACCTGACTCACCTGTGGTTACCTGGTTACCTTCAGAGGAAATCAGGCTGCTTGTGTATCAGAGAAAGTCACACCCACACATAGGGTTGCTACGATTAGTCGACTATTAAATCGTAGTCGACGCGTCGTTTGAAGCTTTGTAAGATCACAAAAGACGCAGGAATAAGTAGTAGGATTTAAGAGTGTAATAACGGACTGAAACAGAAGATGGCAGCACTGCATGTACAAGGATGTCAGCTGCCGTTAAACCCCGAAGAAGAAGAAGAAGCTGTGTCCCAGAATTCATAGCGCAGCCCAGCTCAGTTTCCAACAATGGCGGCAGCTAGTTAGTTTTAATATTACTCTTATTATTCTTTCTGGGTCACAAAATAAACGTTTAACATATTTTCAGGTGAGAATGTAGCTGTGTAAACCTCAAATATCTGCTCAGTTTATCAAGACACCACATATTTTCAAAAGCGCTCCGACGTTTTCGGAGACGTCTGTTACCCACTAGCTCGATAGCGAGCCGGGGGCTAGGCTAACTAGAGCCGTGAGAACACCGGACTCCCGGCAAATCGTTTTCAAACCCACCGACGTCTTTCGCTACTCAGGTTAAACATGATATATGAGTCACTTAGATAAATTAAAAATGTTATTGTTTGGCTTTTTTTCAGTATTTTATTTGTTCCTGAGTAAATCGGCTTGGCTGAGATTAAAGTTTTTACACAGCTGAATAAACGTCAAGCAGACAGCTGATCATCAGAAGTGTGAGATGCTCCAGAATATACTCCGGTGTCCTGTTATATTTTAGATAGCAAGGAGTTTATTAAACTTCACCGAAACAATCTGCAAATGTCATTAAAATTTAATAAACTATCATCTTGTCTTTATTTTTAGTTAGCACCTTAAAAGCTTAAAGCTGTAAGCTAATGATAGTTATATAAGAGCAGATGCTGCTGGTGCAAGAAGCTGTACGCTGTATGTCCAATGGATGATGATCTGATTAGTTGACTATCAAAATAATCGTCTGTGGCAGCCCTACCCACACACACTCGTTTTCATATCTTAGTGGGGACATCTAATTATTGTCCCTCACTCTGAGCCGAACCATAACCTAACTGTAATCCTGACACTACAACCACACAAATGTATCCCAGCCCCTGGGCATGCCAACCTTGTTCCCTGCTGGAGTTGATTCGTGGATCTCTGTTTCAGGAATGTTGACCATCACTGACTTCATCAACATCCTCACCAGATACTACAAGTCCCCCATGGTAACACACACACACACTCACACACACACACACACTCAGTCACACGTGCAGCTCTGTGATTTCCTGCTGACGTCTCTCAGATGGACGGAGCGATCTCGCCTACAGCCAGCAGGTCTGAGCTCACGGTTGAACCTGTGCAGGTTCTTCTGTCGTTCTCAGAGCTGCGAGCACGTTCAGGCTCTTCCTGTGAGCTTCATCCCAGCCTGATCGCAGGAGGGGCGAGGATCAGCATTTCTTTATACAAGTCACTGAATGTGCAATGATTACCCCAACGCCCCCACACACGCACACATACACACGCACACACACACACACACGCAAACTCGCGCACACACATACACACACACACACACACGCACGCACACACACACACGCACACACACACACACGCACACACGCACACACACGCACACACACACACACACGCACACACGCACGCACGCACGCACACACACAGACACACACACACACACACACACATACACACACACAGACACACACACACACGCACACACACACACGGACTGGATTCATGGGACACTGAATCCAGTCCCCCCGCCCCCGCTGTAGTTGCAGTTTTGCTCAGTTGTCCTGAGAAACGCAGACCTGAGTTTATTGGTTTAAGCTCAGTGAACTCGCCTGAAACCCGACACCC
>NC_141352.1:7558855-7601355 GCF_057382095.1 Aulonocara sp. 'chitande type north' Nkhata Bay | reverse complement strand
AGGGCGATGGTAATGAGGGGGGAGGTGAAGAGAAAGGCGGGGTGGAGGAACAGCCAGATGAAGGAGTGAGAGAGGAGGAGGCAATGCCAGAAGGAGGCGGGGACGGGGAGGCAGTGTGACATCATCGCCCGGCTCCTCTGGACTGTCGTCACGGCTCGCCGCGCTCCTCTCGAGCCGACCACCGTAGAAGAAGAAGGGGTGGGATGCACAGTGCAGGCGTATGATTGGACAAGTCTTCTGAGGGTGGGCGGGGCCTGTGGGTGATTGATGTATGCTAGAGCCAATCAGGGATCTCTGGTGGTCTCTTTATTTAATCCTCAAACTTTAATGGTGACAAACTGTCACGTGTTTCATCGACAATCGCATCATTACCGTGGCAACATGAGCAACAGCAGCGCTGCACCTGCTGCAGGCACCACAGATCCCGAGCGATCCGATTGGCTCACTGATTCCCAACAGGTAAAAAAAAAACAATACTCGTTTATTCTGTAAACAAAACCCGCCCTCTGTTATGTCATGAAGGGGCGGGCCCATCGCGCTGTCGTGGTGCCTTTGAATCCTGACCACGGTCTCTGATTGGTGGAGAGTTTTATCGATGACTGGTTGTGCCACAGGTGAGTGGAAGAGCTCACCTGTGTACCTGAGGTGATTGTACGAGTGCGTCTGTTTTATTATTTTGTGTAAATCTGAACAAAGATGAGTTTTATTGTTAATGTAATCATAGTTTCTGTGGTGAGCGGGGCGGGCTGCAGGTGGCGCTAACACGCAGTGTGCACCACCAGACACGTGAACCTTGTATATAAATACTCTATCCCCAGGGACTCTGGGAAATGTAGTTACAGAGCAGGTTGTCCCAGCTGTGATGTGTTCGCTGACGTCGTGTGTCAGAGAGCTTCTGTCAGAGCGTCGGCGTGCTGCTGTTCACACGATGAATAAAGCGTCCTGATGTTTTGCTGTGCTCGAGTCTTCTTTTCTTCTCTGCTGCTTCCTGCTGAGCTTCGCCCTCGTCATTAGATTCAGGCTCAGGTGGGTACAGGTGTGCCTGGTCTCAGTCCCTGTGGATTGAGACCAGGCACACCTGTACCCCACTCCAACCTTCTTCATCATGCAAATGAAGTGCAGGCTTCATCAGGGCGCGCCCTGAAAACTCAGCGGCGTCCACAGTGGGCCTGATCCCAGGATCCTCTCTATCCAGCCAGGTGTCAAAGACTGTGTGACGCCTTATTAAGTGTAGTAGCAACGCACTCTGGAAGCTAACGGCTCAAACCTAAAGCGGAGGAATCCACTGCCATCTGTTTCTAAGAGCGACGCCGTCACGACACACACATGATCTAAAACACAGTCTAGACGTCACAGCCGAGGAGAAAGGCCCGAGCGCTGAACTCGAGGAGGAATCGAGCTAAATGTCAACACAGCGCACCTGAAAGTAACCATGGCAACAGCCACAATGACATCGATGTCCACTGTTGCTGAGGTCATGATGTTAGTGTTTCTATGCTGCGGCACGAAGACGAACAGCTGGCTTCATGAAATCGGTGATGCAGATGTCCGTCGTGCAGCTCATCAGTGATGTGCTGAAGAGTCGTTCTTCCATCACACGTGTCGGCTGACGTGGGCTTTTTAAACAAACCTGTCCTAATAATAATCACTGCAGCTCGTTTACTTGCTAATGCTAATCTGTCCCCCACAAACTCACCGCAGGTTCATCCACAAACAGCCCCACCAGCTCCACCCTCTGGAGGTGGATCTGCCCCCTCCGTGCAGATTACAGCGACTTCATCATCAACAGACGAGATGACAGTAAAGATTTTAAAACTGTAAAATGAAGTCTTATGACATCAGGTCCCATCTATGGGACAGTCGGTGAGGACATTACCACCCAAACTGTGACGCCAACAAACCATCAACTTAAAATACACAATAATACCTGTAAATATCCTATACCGAACTGGAGATTGTTATTCATGCTTTTATCTCATCACGACTGGACTATTGCAATTCCCTGTTTACTTGTCTAAACAAAGGTTCTTTGGAGCGTCTGCAGATCGTTCAGAATGCTGCAGCAAGACTTTTGACGAAAGTTTCTAAATATTCACATATAACACCGTTGCTTATGCAGTTACATTGGCTTCCTGTCGAATTTAGAGTCCATTTTAAGATTTTGGTTTTAACTTTTAAGGCTCTTCAACAACAAGCACCACCATATATTATTGAACTTTTGCAGCCCTATGCCCCTAGTAGGTCTCTGAGGTCGAGTAGTCAGGGCCTACTTGTCACTCAGTATACGAGACTGAAAACTAGGGGTGATAGAGCTTTTGCTACTGTGGCCGCCAGACTGTGGAATTCTCTTCCTCAGGACTTACGATCCGCTGATTCATTGATTACTTTTAAAAAACAGCTAAAAACACATCTTTTTAAAACTGCTTTTTGCTAACTTTGTTTGTATCTTGTCTTTTTAATCTGTTATATCTTGTAAAGCACTTTGTGATCTCTATCTAGAAATGTGCTATATAAATAAAATTTTACTTACTTACTTAAAAAGGAGGTAAACAGGAAGTGTTACACACCTGTGTGTGTCGCAGGCTCTAGGCAGGATACGTCCCTCATCACATGGGTAAAAAACCTTTGTATCAGAGCCTCACTGATGATTCAGCTCATTTTTCCTGCACAGATGATCCATCAGTGTTCGTCTTACATTATAGAGCCATCATACAGTATTTATTCCTTTGTATTATCAGCATGTTTGTCATTATGTCCAGAGCAGGCAGCCAAACAAATGCATAAGTCCGTCTGAATAAGTCAATATGGAAGGAAGGAGGGGGCGTGTCTCAGAGTTACCTCCCAGCCAGGCTCAAACACCAAGTGGTCGGCCAGGGCCTGCACCTGGCTTTAGCACTGTGAGGTGCTGACATGCACAAACATGGAGGCATGAAGAGCAGCCACAGATGAGAAAAGAGTGGAAAAATGTAACCAAACATGAGCTCATGGCCTTCTTTGGATTGACTGTTCTCGCAGGAAGTGAGAAGGACTGGGATGTCCCAGTCAGTGTGTTTGTACAAGGCCACTATGTCAATTCAAAGATTTGAAGATATTCCCTGTTTCTTTGATGCCAAGAGGACCAGAGCCTACCGACTGAAAACAGACCACATGGCAGCTTTCTGCTGCGTGTGGGAGCTGTGTGATTGTGTTACAGAGGCTGAACAACGTGTGCCTGTCAGAGGGAGGAGCCAGCTCCTGCAGTGGCTGCAGAGCACGTTTAAGAATACGTCATCTTCACCCAAATGAGACAAATGTCTTATGATTATGTGGAAGAGTGGTGACGCAAAAACTGCAATTTCTCAAAATGAGTTAAAAAATAAATAAAAATGCAAATGGCCTCATGTCACAAATGTGTTTTATGAGGAATACCTGGAATATGAAAATATTACAACTGTTGGTTTCAAAGAGTTTGAAGAATAAAAACCGAGTTCACTGCAAAAACACAAACAAATAAAATGATTTGGAGCAAAGAAAATTTCTCTGTGTCTGAATTAAACTGTGCTAATCAGGACGGATGACAATCACTCTCATTTGATGCCAAACTGCATTATTTTAAACTCGTAGGTCATTTCCAGGATATTTCAAATCAGACTTCAGTGGTGGCAAAAACAGATGTTTAACATCAGGCAGCGAGGTCACAGCGCTCACACTCCCACACAGCTGTGAGGAGCTCTTACAGACCACGGTGACTGTGCAGAGGGACGTTTGTAGAATCAGCAGACACGTTTAACCGGAGGCACACACAAGTCCACTCTGCTTACTGGCTTTTAACTGACATTAGAAACCTCGTGGAGGACAGCTGTGTGAGGGTTGTTGTTAGTTTGTGTGTAGGCCTTCCTGCTGCTCGCACTGCAGCATGACTGTGCAGCTGATGCTGTTCATGCTTTCTTCAGAGACACACCCACTCCACCTGCACACTCACAGCAAAGCAGATGTGTTACCACGTAATGAAGTGATGCCTCTGCAGGTGCTTGCAGTCGACACATGCAAAGGAACGCTGTCCTCTGATGAGACCGATGATGAGATGTCATTACCGTAGGAAAATCCACACAGTGTAGGTCTGTGTGGACTGAGTGGGTTTGTGTGGGTCTGAGTAGGTCTGTTTGGGTCTGAGTGGGTTTGTGTGGGTCTGTGTGGGAGTGTGTGGGTCTGAGTGGGTCTGTTTGGGTCTGAGTGGGTCTGTGTGGACTGAGTGGGTTTGTGTAGGTCTGTGTGGGAGTGTGTGGGTCTGAGTGGGTCTGTGCGGACTGAGTGGGTCTGTGTGATCCTGGTGATCCTAAATCCTGGAGCTTGTTCCTGGGAACGTCTTCAAAGTAAATATTAAATGTTGTGTTTTTGTTGAATGTTTATAAAACGTAATTTGTATCCATTTTAGTTTTTTCTTTAAAGTTGTGAGAATATGCTGACCTAGTTTTGTTACGTAACTTTGTAATTCCTTTTATTGGAAAAGGTTTTGGAAAGTGATTGGTTCATTGGCTCATGGACCCGCCCATTAATCAGGGGATTAAGAGCACCTGGAGGGGTGTGGTGAGGATGGTTTTTTGTTTGCCAAATGTCTGATGGGAGGACGGGAGGGTTAGAAAATGATTTTTTTTGACCACTTTTGAAGTTGTTAAAGCAAATTAAGGTAACTTTTGTTAAATTTTAAGTTGTAAGAAGTTATTTGGTAGATTTTTGTTTATAATTTTGCACGAAATAAACGGCATATGATTTTTAAACAATGGAGTCAGAAGTGCGCTCTAAAACAAACCTCCTGTTGCCACCCACGGCCTTTTCTGGGACTTTGTTGGTGTTTGGAACATAAAAGGCCGTGACATTAACCAATCAGCTGCAGTCTGATCTGTAGTTTCCTGTTAGCATGTAAAGCTTAGACTGAACAGTATAATCTACGTTACAGACGCTGACTTTGTTCTGATGAGCTGCCAACCACAGTCAAAGAGACGTGTGGGCACTGAGACGAGGATCTTACATGTTTGCAAGATTTCTTGCAGGAGCTCAAAGTATCAGGTACTATATAGTATCAGCTGTATATACCTGTAGTACTGTGTATATACCGTATATACAGTATTTTACATGCAGAGCACCTCGAAGCGTCCTTAGATATTAATTTAAAACATTCTCGTACAGACTGGTTTTTATTTTGATCATAAACAGCTTCAAACATCACAGATGGAAACAGGCTGGTGTCCTGCACGTGCTCCAGGGATGACTGGACAATCCATGTTCACATCCTTCCTGATGAAAACGGACCTTTCAAAATAAAAGTTTGACCACAACTGTAAGGAGATCTCTGGTTCTGTGAGAGCACCTGAACACTTACAGAGTTTAGAACAGGGGTGGGCAACTCCAGGCCTCGAGGGCCGGTGTCCCTGCAGGTTTTAGATGTCCTTGAACCAACACAGCTGATTTAAATGGCTAAATTAGCTCCTCCCCATGTCCTGAAGTTCTCCAGAGGCCTGGCAACGAACGAATCATGTGATTCAAGTGTGTTGACCCGAGATGAGATCTAAAACCTGCAGAACACCGACCCTTGGGCCTGAAATTGCCCACCCCTGGTTCAGAACCATGATGGGTGCAGCAGTTAGCCATGTTGGCGTCCTTACGCGAGGTTCTCTCTGATGTGGAAACTAAAGGAGTAAAGATGTTGGTAAACATTAGCTGATGTTTGTTGCTGCTTGATGAAAATAACAAGAACTGTTCAGCAGGATCATCATTCCACTGTATCCTGAAGTATAAGATCATACAGGATTGACTGCATGTTTTCGTTCCACCGTAATCCTGTAAGGTGAACACTGTGGATCCAGACTAAAGCTTAGATCCACTCCAGCTCCCCCATCAGTCCTGCCTGAAGGTTACAACATCTCTGTTTTACAGTTGATTCAAAGGAAATCTGTAAGTGTTGCTGGATTCAGTGACTTCAGTTCCAGGAGCCCAAAGAATGGCAGCTGATTACCAAGTAAAGTACTGGTCACATCAACACTGCATTGTTACCGTACTCTGTGTAGTTGTTAATAGTTCCACATGTTTTGGTTAAACGCTGTGTAGCATCGAACACTGAGAGAAGCTAAGCTTTGTCTAACTGTAATCTGAATGTTTTAGCAAAGTAATGCAGTATTTACTGCAGTATTTACTGCAGTATTTTGGTCCATGTTAGGTGTCACTGTTGGTTTGACGCCTGTTACCCAGGTCACGTGACTCAGATTGTTCCAGAGGCTCCATCGTTCTCTGCAGCCCCTCCAGCTTCCTCATCCTGTGGGCTGTGCTGTGTGCAGCAGAGCTCTCTCCCAGTCAGTGCCACAAACACAGACTATTCATCTAGAACAGGTGGAGAGATGTGTAAGCGTTCTTTACGTTAAATACAACCTTCGTTTTCATTTTATTCTAACAGTAATTTAGATCAGTGCTAACTGAAAACCAAGAGTGTATAAAACCACCAGGAGCATCTCCAGATGTGCTAAAATACTTTGGGGATTATAGGGAACCTGAGTTGTCCTCGTCCAGCTGCTCGTCCCACACAGCAGAGCTGTTCAGCAGTGACGCCTCCTCCTGTCCTGGTGGGATCGTTAGTCCGTCCTCCAACATGCGGTCCAGACCTGCTCGGAGTCCAGCAGACGCCAAAGATATGAATGACATCAGGCCGTCCTCCCCCAGTGAGTGAAGGACATCCTGGTACGTGTTACTGTAATCCAGACATTGCACCAAAGTCCTCCTACTCTGTAAATACATCAGAATTTATTTTGGATTTCAGGTGTGTTTCCGATCAGTATCAGATCTAACCACGCAGTCAGGTAATAATGTGCAAACGACTGACCTCTGAAGGTGGCAGAGAGGAAACTCGCTCTCCCTGTTCCTCAAACATGATCTGCGCTGCGTGACAACGACACAGCTGTACAGAACACTGACGAGTTCATTTCATTCATTCTTATTCATTCTGTATCACAGCCAATCAGATGAACCAGATTTAAAAAAAATAACACAAAACAAACAAACGGTCAGGACAAAAATTTCTTTCAGGTACATAAACTATGAAGTAGTCAACAAAAAACCAAGTGCAATATGCACGACACAGACTCAGAGATGGAGCGAGCTCTTTCTCCTGTCAATCACAACAACTCTGTTATTATTTCATTAGCTGTCGTTTATTTGCCAAAGTCAGTTGTTGTTAACAGGGCTGCTGATCATTGCTTGTTAGAGCTGCATGCACAGCTTTGAGAACAGTGTTTAATAAGTGTTCATATTTATTTGGGACTTAGCTCTACCTCCTGGCTGTAGCTCAGGCGGTAGAGCAGGTCATCTGCTGATCGGACGGTTGGTGGTTCGATTCCTGGCTCCAACAGTCTGCATGCCTATAATGTAGAATGAGTCCATTTAGAAACAACTTAAAGTCTAATGCATTAAGGCTGTGATGGATTTACTGACAGTTTGAAGAGGATCACAGATGAACCTCAGCAGCTTCCATATCACAGCTTATGGACACTCAGCACAAAGCTGTTATTTTTCGTGTCTATTGTGCAGAACAAGAGTTTTCAGCACTTTCTGACAGTAGCTGACAGCAAACACAGAGAACCTGTTAAAAACTCAGCCGAGTGAGACGTCGTGTTTCAGTCGCTGTGGACACTGGTCATGAGGGGTTTCCTCGGCATCACTGTGCATCACACACAGGTGACTGAATCTGTGAGAAATCTGGAGCTACATGTGACCGATACAGACAAACGATTCGTGACAATGCTGCCAGCGTGTGGAGAGCTTCCCCACTGAGCAGGTGAGGAACATGATGATGATGATGATGGTGATCAGAGCTCTGGCACGTCTTCACCTCGGATGATCTGACGCAGTAGCGGCTGCTATGGCAAACACAGAGATGGCTGTCAGAGACCATCTCCTTCTCTTTGAAAGTTATCTAAGCTGCACACAAGCACAACATTCAAAGACGTGTTTGAAGCTGCTGCTGTGATCACAGGTGGACTTCAGCCCCGAGACAAGTGGAGGCAGTTCTCCAGTGTGAACATCTGATCAGCAGGAGCTATTGTTCACAGCACCGAGCGGATGCTGCTGAGGGAGATGCCGGACGTCTGGAAGCCTTTCAGCGAAGCAACAGATTTGAGAAAATAGTTTTGATCCGTGATGTCCCTCAGTCACCACATGGAGAAGCTGAAGCCGCCATCTGTTTCCTGAATGGCCTGGTCAGGAGTCTCCAAGCATCTTTGAACACAAGATTCTTGGAATCTTTATCCGTGTCCGAATGGATCACTGCCCCCTCAGATCCAGTGACCTCACAGCAGCTGCTTTGGATCCTGGATCCTGTCGGGACATAAAGACAGGTGACACAAACCTTAAAGGTAAAGACTGAATTTAGTGGGAGTTTTTCGTCTAAAATTGTAATAAAGGCTCTTTGCTGTTGTTAATTTGTTTGGTCAGATCATCTGCAAAGTCAGAGTAACCTGTGACTCCTGGTGATGATGGAGGACTCTGCTGCTTCCTGTAAGAGGCAGAGGAAGGATGTCGATCCTGCTGATGCACCGAGCGCCTCTGGGTCTTCCTGCACTACTCCATGTGGCCACCGCAGTTTGGCAGCTCTGCATGGAGAGCTGCAGTGGAGCGAGTTCAGCTATGGTGGCATCATTTTACAAATGACTGACAGACTGCAATGCAGAACAGTTAGTGCACATTCCTGTTCATTGTTCACTTCGTGTGTGTGTGTGTGTGTGTGTGTGTGTGTGTGTGTGTGTGTGTGTTACTCACACAAACACACAGAGAGCAGACGACACAGAGGACACGCTAATCACGCTGCAGTAAATTTACTGCGATGGCTGTTTGCTCTGTACAGTCTCCCGTCTGAACAGGAAGTTCTGGTTTTTCATTGAATGTTCATTCTGTGACTCTTCTTGCAGCTGAGCTGAGCTGAGCTGTACATTACTGAGGTGCAATTTCAGGATCACTTTGTGTATATTCTGCAAGTTCCTCAGGTGTTGAGATAAACGCAGATTTCAAAAAGAACACATGGTCTGTTATTTACATTTAACATATAACTGCAACATTGTTTAAAAAAAAGACTTGAACGGACTTGAAATTCAAAGATTCGGACTCGACTCTGACTTGAGGATAAAGACTTGAGACTTGGTCCCACCTCTGGAGCAACACATGGAAGATTAAATTAAATGATAAAACAGTTACAAACTGTGTTGCTGAATAATTGATGTTCATAAAAAATGAGCTCATTCCAAAGCTACCAAACACTGAGGATGAAACGGGTAAACCTTCACCTTCTCGGAGCAGCCCTCCACTCCACCAACGTCACAACACTGCAGCTGTTTGAGGCCTGAAACTGAACGTGTGTTTTTAGAGGACCTGTTATGATGGAAAATATCGAATGATTGCTCGAGACTTTTTACAATTAACCATGTTACTGATTTTGTTAAACATCCTGTAATCGTGCTCTAACAAGTTTAAAAATCATATACACTTTAAGGACACATTAGATAAAGTTGAGTTGAGCAGTTTTATAGTATAACGTGCATCTGTCTGCCCAGCATGTGTTAGAGCTCTGTAACTGAGTATTTCACCGTATTAGCTTGTGATTGGTGTCTATGTGGACCAGGGAGAGACGGCCTCGCTCCGAGTAGCTTCTTCTCACAGCACAGCCTGGTTCTACAATCTGTGAGAAGATCCCTGCAGCATCATGTCGATGCATGGAGGCCATCATTGTCCCCCTCTGAACACAGACACCAAATATCGCTGAACCATTGGATGGGTTTGATTTCTGATAGCTGACATGATGTGCTGTATGTTCCTCTCACAGACAAGTCAGAGCCATGCAACAGTCTGAGGATGTGCTGAGAGAGTGGAACGTTCACAGGTGTGTGATGGTGTTCAAAACAGCGCGCACCATCAACCACGCACTTTCAGCGTTTATCTGAAGAGTGACACTTTATTAGGAACACAGCACTCGAGTCCTGTGGAAGTGCCGGTTTGCAGATGTGCTGTTGTCAGGTTGGTATCACTGAGGCTGCAGGGACCTGTGTAAGCTGTGCCCCCCCACTCGATCCTCAGAGGGTTTGTAACGTGCTCCCCACCAGCTGCTCTGTGCAGGATGAGCGGAGCCAGCAGGGAGGCGTGTCTGTGCTCCTCTCCTGCTGTGGAGGAGCTGCTCGGGGTTTGTTTCTGCTTCATCGCTGTGTGGTCATGTGACCAGCTGAGCAGGGCCCTATTTCAGGAAGCCGGTTTAGAAAACTCAGAGTGAAAAACGATACTCAGGGTTGAGTAACCCCGAACTGTCCAACTCGGAATATTCGGTTTCAGAAAGGCTGATAACAATTAGTTCAGTCAACGCGGAGTTGCTTTAACCCCAAGTGAAGCGCGCGCACGAGGATACATAAAGCCCTGATAAGCGGAGCACAGATTAAGCGAGTCACCATGGAGACGGAGGGAAAGAAGGCGCGGTCAATGTATTTTACAGCGCTTGAGGCCGAAATTCTGATGGCAGCATATGCAGATAACATGCAAATTCCGCGGAAAAAAAGTAACACAGCCTCAGCTGCAAAAGAAAGGGAGCATGCATGGCAAAACATAGCCGACAGAGTCAATGCGTGAGTGTTAATTTAAACATTGATCGAGGGATTTCCACCCATTTAACACGTTATTTTATCATATGTTATTTTATTTGTTATTTTATACATTTTATTTTGTGATGTGATGTGAGCGCAGGTGCAACCCAACAGGCCCCAAACGTTCCTGGCAGCAAGTAAAAATGAAATATAGAAATATAGTCCAAACAGGTAAGGTGTAATTGTATTATGAGCCATAGTGCTTGGTCTGTTTGTCCCATGTAAATCAATTGCAGTTAGAGGCTACATTAATTTCCCCTCTGTAAGCACTTATTGAAATTATCTGAGCACATTACAAGTACATATTTGCTTACTCTGTATGCTCAAATGTGACCCGTTATAGCCAACAGAAAAAGAAGCGGAGGCCTGAAAAACAGGTGGGGGTCCTCCACCACCACCACTCACAGAGGCTGAGCACTTGGCTTCCACATTTGTGATAATGTTGGCAGCATCACATATGATCTTCACAGTGCAGAGAACACAAATTAGCATCCATTACTATAATGAAATAATTTGTTAGTTTGAAATGCTACAGGGAACTATGTACCTGTACATTAATGCTGTGGAAAGACTTCCTGTTCACATAGTCTCCTTCATTTACTGAAGGAGCAATGATTGGAATGTGAGTGCCATCTGTACAGCCAATCACGCCTGGGAACCGTGAGAATAAATGTAAAATTTACGTAGTAGTTCAAGTATCACCACATCATGAATTAAGTTTCGTTCATCCTGATACCTGCAATTTTGTGGCATCCCTCTTTGATAAATCTTGTGGGTCTGTGACCGGGGAACACCACAAACGAGTACAGGAGACGTTTCAGTGCAACTGTAACATTCCTGACTGCCCGACAGACGGTAGCCTTGGAAACGTGCTCAGCGTCACCAATATTATACAGAAAGCTCCCGTTTGCAAAAAACCGAAGTGCAATACAAATAATATGTAATGAACTGAGAGAATGTCCGCGATGTGTCACATGAGCAATATTAGGCCTGAGGATGTTATTCAAATAAATTATAGATTGTGCTGAAAAACGGTAACGTTCACACAGGAAATCATCAGGAAATGATAAAGTGTCCAAACGCGCTCTAATCACTCTCTCCCGGCGGAGAGCTCTGCGGAGAATTTGGGCTTCAACATCTACTGGCTCTTCAAGGAAGGGACACGCCATGTCTGACACTTCCTACAGTCAGGTTTCTGACAAAGAGGCGGAGAACGTCAGGGTTAGTTGAAGTAAACCTGCTAGGGGGCAATTAGATAAGCATGATGCTATGCCGTCCGACAGGTCTGCTGTGATTTCCACAGAAAGACCTCCCCCAGTTTCAGGTTACACTCACTTCTTTGGAAGCTGAAATCAAAGTTCAGAGACAAACTCAGTGTGAACACATCACAGCTCCTCACATTGAGAGAGCAGCAGCCCTGAAGCCCGTCTGACAGGCACCAGCGAGTGGAAGCGCTCCTTTCTCTGTCATCGTTTCGAGCTGAAAGGTGAGTGTGTCTGCCGTTTCTACCTGAAGCTCCTCGTCAGGCTCTGGCTTGGCCTTTGAGGGCGAGCGCCACAGAAGGTTTCCTTCCTGCGAGCCTGACGTCTGCTCTCTAGTATTTAGTATTTATTTATTTATTGTCATTGTCAAGAACAATGAAATTGCGTTTGGGGCTTCCATACAACCCAGAAAAAAGAAGAAAATAATAAATACCCCTTAAAACCCAAGTGTACATATTTAACCCAGTGTGACTCCAATGCAATAAGACAATCCTTAGCAATAATGTTCGTAGAAATTCAGACAAAGACCTGAGAAACATGACAAAATACAACAATGCAACCCATTCAATATTATTGTACTGTGAGATATGATATCAGATATGATAGTTATCTATTTAAGAAGAGGGGGGGGGGGCAGGAGGGGGAAGAGAATAAAGATATGATGCACCAATGCAGACCAGTTCATTGCTATTAAGAAGTTGGATATGGTTATTGTCCGTGAGAGGGGGGCAGAGAGTTCAGGAGCCTCACAGCCTGTGGATACAGGCTGTTAATCGACATCGCTGGTGTCGATTAAAAGCAGCTGGAGGCCATCTTTGTAAACCTGCTGAGAACATCTGCAGGGTTTGCTCCTTCTTTCACACTTCATCATCAGCCAGCTGTGTGTGATCGCACCATCTTTAATCTGAGATCAGGTTCAAACCAGTTTGAGCTGCAGTGGCAGGAAACAGCTGAGGGCGGGGCATGCTGACATTCCCGACTCCTGATTGGTGTCGGGGGTGTCCACTGCTTCTGCGTTTTGTTTGTTTTGTGCAGGCCGAGTAAACGAGAACAGCCTGTGAAAGATAAGTCGTGTGCGAGTTGAGGCACCTTTAGGCTCCGCCTTGCTGGCGTCTGCTTTTTGAAGATCTCTGTGAGTTTGGGACTGACGGCCGTGGACGGGATTTAAAGTTCCTTCCATCCATCCTGTATCCCAGCTGACCCACAGCCGAACTGGGTGATGATCCTGACCAGTTTAAAGAACATTAATGCAAACTGACCACACAGAACACGTTACCATCACATACACATCATACAGACTCTGTATGAACCCATGTTGTTCGTGCAGCAACAGGAAGTAGTTTTTATTGCAGAGTTCATAGAGGTCATGCTTGAATATTTGTGTTCGTTTGGGGAGGCCTTTTGCTCCTCCCCTTTCACAAAGGATGCTCCAGTGTGTCCTCTGCTAAAGGAAGTAAAGGAAGCACTGAAGTGCCTTTAGTCCATAACATGTGGGGGAATTCAGACAGCGCTGATGAGGGCAGATACTTCCAGGTCACGCCTCCTTCCTGAACTAAACCCCGCCTCTTTCTGTGCCTCTGTCATAGTCGTCCATGTGTTTGTGGTGCACTGATTTATTACTGGAGATGTTTGCTAACACTGACTGTGTTTCACGTCGGCGCTCTCACAGTGTAAAGCTGGATCTGCGTCATCGCTTTACACCCGCGTGCGCTCATTACCCATGATGCATCAGAGTCTGATCACAGTGTTTTCTGATGCTAGCAGGAAGCTGAGATGACGGAGCCGGACCTCGTCAACATCCTGGAAGACATAACAGATGAGGAATTCAAGACCTTCAAGTGGAACCTGAAGAAGGAGCGGTTTAGAGACATCGAGCCCATCAAAGTGACCCGGCTGTCGACGGCGGAGCGGTGCGACGCCGTGGATCTGATGGTGCAGAAGTATGACATGGACGGAGCCGTGCAGGTGATGGAGAGCATCTTTAAGAAGATCAACAGGAACGACCTGGTGAAGGAGCTGCGAAAGGTCATGGGTCAACCTGCAGGTCAGTGAGGCTGTGGGCAGGCGTGCACTTCCTTTAACCTGTTTGAGCGTTTGACATTCAGGTGACATCATCAGGGTCAGAGCAGCGTCACGCTGTGACAGGACGTGCAAACAGGAAGTGTGTGCAGAGTGTCTCTCTCCCTTTTAAGGTGCATTCAGAGCAAACAGCTGATGGAAGGAGCCGCCCGAGTCGGAGCTGCTGGATTGGATGTTCTCAGGAACTCTGAGGCTCCCGTGGTCGGAGGTCTTCGGCTTCACGCCGAGGCTCCCGTGGTCGGAGGTCTTCGGCTTCACGCCGAGGCTCCCGTGGTCGGAGGTCTTCGGCCTCACTCTGACCTCGGCATTAATCCGTCCTCCTCTCTCTCACAGGTCTTCCAGGTCCCGATCTGCCAAAGACCGCCGCCGACTCCTCGGCAGAGGAGAAGTTGGCGGCCGTTCGCTCTCAGTTTATCGACAGAGTGTCCGAACCCGTCCTGAGGAAGCTGCTGGATAAACTCCTGGAGCGCCGCGTCATCATCGATGATGAAATGGATTTAGGCGGAGTGAGGAGCAGGGCGGATAAAGCCCGACAGGTGATCGACGTGGTGCGCAAAAAAGGATCCCAGGGCAGCTCGGCTCTGATCGCCGCTCTCTGCGAGGTGGATCCGTGCCTTTCACGGGAGCTGCAGCTGATGTGACGCACTGCCAGATGTTCAGCACTCACAGGAGAGCAAATTAGGAATCATCTGTAACACCCAGAAGCAGCTGATACAGTTCAATGTTTAATCCTCCAATCCACTTACAGAAACACGAGCGCGAGGCTCATCTATTTGGTTTGGTTTTCACATCAAAGATTTTCACAGAGACGATTTTCTGTGCGTCTTTATACAAACAAAGATGTTCAAACAGCAGAACATGTCAGAGTTTCAGCAGGTTTCAGGACTAAAGTGTCCCAGAAACAAGGCTTTGAGTCAAACCTGAACAGTCGGCTCTGTGAAAACCTTCAGGATGGATGGAAACCAAGATCTCTGACTTCCAGTCTGAGAACAAAACAATCAGGAAAATGACTTTATTTGTAGAATTTTCATCGGACACTGATGTTAACGAGAAGTTTATTAGATTTTATGGGAACATTTTAGAGCTGATTAGAATAAAAGTCCAACAGATTAATGAGGATTTTGGCTGTTTTCATGTTGTTGAAGTCAAACATGTCAGAGAGCAGAGGGTCAGAGTTTCATGTTTCTTTCTGTAACTCTGATCAACGTGAAAATAAAAGATGAGTTTCCTGTCACTGTGTCTGCTTCAGTCTGTAAAGTAACCTTGAACATATTCAGTAACTGACAATCATTAGTGTGGATCATTGTGGGTTTCCACAAATGGATTTGTTACAGGCAGGAAGCTCTAATCTGTCCATCTTCATCTGTACGGGGCGATTGTGGCTCAAGAGTTGGGAGTTCGTCTTGTAATCGGAAGGTTGCCGATTCGAGCCTCCGCTCGGACAGTCTCGGTCGTTGTGTCCTTGGGCAAGACACTTCACCTGCCGCCTACTGGTGTTGGCCAGAGGGGCCGATGATATGGCAGCCTCGCCTCCGTCAGTCTGTCCCAGGGCAGCTGTGGCTACACCTGTAGCTGCCTCCACCAGTGTGTGAATGTGAGAGTGAATGAATAGTGGAATTGTAAAGTGCTTTGAGGGGTCCCGAAAAGCGCTATATAAATGCAATCCATCATTATTATTATCATTATTATCTTCTACGTCAGAGAATAAAGACAAAAGATGCAGTTCAAAATGTCCTACCAGGAGCAGACGTAGTCCTGGGGCACTTCCACAGGAGTCAAAACCACCAATCCCCCTAAATTAGAACGTTATAGTTGTGCTGATTGTTTAACACTGATGAGCTACAGAGTGGACTACAGCTCTTTGCTGATCCCTCCCATGTGACGTGAACCTTTTCAGATCATCTATGTGCTTAAAAACACTTTTCAATAATCAGTTTAATGTTTCAATTACATGAAACATGGACAACTTTCACTTTAAATATTAATCACAGTGATTAATATTTAAAGGCAACATAAGACACTGGAGTCGAGCTGTGATGTCATCAACTACACCGCGCGCTGCGTCCTCCCATCCTCCGAGTGCCGCACTCCTGACAGAGCTTTCAAGCATGAACTAACAAGCACGCAGGAACTTTGTGTACTTGTTAGTGAGAAGTGTGTGCTAGACACAGGAAACGTGTGCTACACACTTCCTGTTACATAGCCGTTTGACTTCCTGTTTCAGGGGAGAGGAAGAACAACTGCACGTTACAGAAGAAAAAGGAAGTGGACGAGCAGGTGAGTGTTCACGGTCTTCTTCTGCTGTCAGAGTGGGGCGGGGTCTGCTTCATTCTGTGGTGGAGGGTCCACCGGGTTTATCACACACTGGACTCTGGAGCGCTCTAAAACTGGTGAACGTTAGCTCTTCCTGTGAGGTCATATCCTATTTTCAAAGACAGTCCTACACCTGTCAGTGCAGGTGAGCTGGTAGTACGAAAGTAATAACCTGAGTGAGATAAAGCAAACAAATCGCCAGCACGCCTTCAGGTAAAGACTGACCTGGATCATGCACGTTTCCAGTAATGCAGTCATGTGACTTCTTGTACATGGACAGGTGACCCAGGCAGGGGCGGAGCGTGGGGGTGGCTTACTGGGCTGCTGCCTGTGAGTGCGCTGTTGGAGAAATGGAGCCAGAGGAGAGCTGAAGTTTGACCAGGTACCAAAGCAAATCATTCGTACTGTACAAATAATGTAAATATGACGGTGCATCACGAAAGATTGATATCAAACTGATCACTTGACCCATATTATGTTACTCGCTCTTCCAGTGAATCAACAAATGGTGAAATGAAAAGCCGAACAACAACAATGCTGTTTCTTTAGAGTCTTAGCTCACATGTGTGTTTATTTCATATTTTCAGTTGTTTCCCTCCACGGCTAAATCAATCAGTAATGCACTGATATACAAGAATGGACATAAGGAGCTTCTTTCTTTTTTTTTTTCTTTTTTTTTTTTTTTGCCTGTCCCGTTTGGCTCTTTTGCATCAGAATTGTTGTCTAAAGGCAAAGAAAGATGCCCAACGGATTTACTTTACCAAACTGACCATCCCAGCCTTGCCGTAATGGTCCATTTGATTCACCTTTTATTGTTTATTTTATTTTCACTTACTGAATACGGGACAGACTTGACTGGGGGAAAGAAGGGGAGAAAGAAAGAGGGAAAGAGAAACAGCTGAGAAGAGGGACGGGGGAGAAGGGCAAAAGACAAAAACCAACAGAACGGGCAGAGAAAAAAAATGCATATATCAATCACCTGGATCACCTGCTGAGAAAGAAAAAAGAAAACAAGCAGAAGAGAACAAGAGTAATAGAATAAACAACATCACAATGATATATGGGAATATGACAGTAAATACTAAATATTAAACATTATTGTGCAGCACATAAGATCAACAGAACACAGTGTGCTTTGAGGTAGGAGCCAAAAAGGGTGTAGTTTGTGGGTGTGATCACCCGTGTGTACACCTGTGAGCATGGACGCGCTTGTTTTTTGTTTTTAAAAGGTTCCTTCATGTAATGATCTGCTAGAGGGTGTGGGGGGGCCACAGCCCCGTCCTCCAGGGCATGAAGCAGGTATGGAGGAGATCAAAACTCCAGACATCCAGAGGCCCCCAGAACACAAGAGACCAAGGAAGACCAACAGAGGGGCAGCTGCGCCACTGTCCCAGAAAGAGCTGAGGAGAGTCCCAGATGAGGGCTCACTCAGCAGCCGCGGAGCAGAAGCCAGGGGGAGTTGCAGTGACGCGCCCGTGAGCTCCGCCGGCAGCCAGCCGCGCCTGAGTGACCGAGCCCCAGGCCGAGAGGCCGGGGGCACCCCGCCTCCGAAGTGGCCCGAGCGAGCCCCAGGCTCCAGGCCCCGATAAGCGGCCGCCAAGGACTGAGCCGGTGTGTACCTGGACGCCCATCCCCGGACACAAAGAACCACCAACGCACCGATGTCTGAGGGGGTCCGCCACTGGCAGGGGAAGTGGTGGTGGGAGATAGGCCTCCAAACCTTGGAGGGCCTGAGATGTCCACAGAGAGGTGGCGTCTGACACCCAACCTGACATATAGACACAGACATACAGGCACACACAGACACAAACATCCATTCCCACCCTCATGCTCTCATATGCACTTACTCCACACTCAACCAACGTGGAGACAGATATAAAGAGACGTTGTACACACGATCACACTCCCCAAGCGTACTCTACAAACCGGGTCTAGGTGCCCTTGCCCCTGGAGGGGGGAACTGCACCCAGACCCAGGTGGTGTTTCCCTTTTCCCTGCGGTGGGGGGAGGCAGACCGCCCCGACTCCGCAGCAGCAGGAAGGCTCCACACTCCAGACCGCAGTCGGACGGCCAACTCCTCCTCCTAGTCCTAGCCCCCCCGCTCCAGCAGGTCGCAGAGAACGGGGGTGAGAGAAGACTCCGAACCTCCCTCCACCCGCTCATTGTAGTGTTGATGCATGTGTGTTCTAAGGTGCATTTAAAACCCAGGAGGGCTTGGAGCTACCTGCCAGAGAGCAGCAGGTAAGCGCATGGTCCCTCCTGCTAGCCCTCAATGTCTACGTGTATTTAAAATTGAGAGGTGGGCAACGATGCCAGGGGTGGGGTGTACACCCTGATGGTAATTTGGACTCCGTGTATCGTGCCCACCCCCAAGATCCTATATGTATGTGTAATGAGAGTGTGAGTAATGTGAATGTCTAAGTTGTGGGATAAAATTGAGGCAGAGGCAGCCAGAAGGGGACAGAGGGGGGGGGTAGCCTCCTCTGCACCCTGGTGACATACCCCTACTCCAAGGCCCTGCATGTGTGGGTGGTTGTGGTGGAGCGGGAAGAGGGAGGCAGCTGGAGATGGGGAGGGAAGGAAGGGAGGGGCAAGTGACCCCTCCCTGGGGCCAGCTCCCCCGCTGACCCCAGTAGGCACCCCCATACTCCGCGACCCACCAGGGAAAGGGGGCCCAGGCCCATCCAGACCGGGCCCAGTGCAGCAGCGCCACCCGGCCCCACAGAGCCCGGGACAGTCCACCCAACCCCACCACAGAGAAAACTGCACCCACCCCACCATCCACTCATCTTCCAGACTACATAAGACAATAAACACCCAGGCTGAGATCTTCCTCCACCTCTCCTGTATCTCCCCCTCCTGCAAGGAGCTTCTTTCAAAGAAAAAACTCTGGTAGTGTTTTACATATTAAGCTTTGTATGTTGTTCAGTATATTTCTATGCAAAACAAGAGGAATTTCAATACACAGCCGTATATTCACAGTTGAAACCAGATATTTACACTTTATGGAAAACACAAGAACATTTTTTTACTGTACAACATCATTTAGAGTAAACTTGTTTTGTTTTGGATAAATAAATATTGAAACATCTTTTGAATTAGTTAAATGTCAGAATAAAGAGAGACAGAGCTTCTATTTTTATCACTTTCATCAAATGTAGGAGTACATATACACTAAGTTTATTGTTAATTAATATGAAAACTCCAGACGATTCCATTCTGAGCTGAAGAAGCTTCTGATTGGTTCGTAGAGTCCATGTGAGTAAACTGGTGGCACAGCTGTGGATGCATATAAGGCAAAACACAGAGCCTGTTTCTGTGACATGGGAACATCAAGAGATGTCAACCAAAACACCAGGAACAGAACTGTGGAGCTCCATAAGTGTGGCTCAGTTTGAATACAATTTGGTGCCATTTGCAATTAAGAAATACAGACGATTTCTCTCTTTACTCTCCGTCACTACTCAAGGTACAAGGTTCTTTATTTGTCACATGCATAGTTATACAAGTATAACACACAGTGAAATGTAGCCTGACACGCTCCTCGACATGTGTATAAATATATATATATATATATATATATATACGTATATATATGTATGTATATATATATACGTATATATATACATACATATATATACGTATATATACGTATATATATATACATACATATATACGTATATATATATATATATATATATATATGTATATATATATATATATACATACATATATACGTATATATATGTATGTATATATATATACGTATATATATACATACGTATATATACGTATATATATATACATACATATATACGTATATATATATATATATATATATATATATATATATATATAAAAACACCCAGCACGCCCCTGCGGGCGGTTTATCCTTCAAGCTCGGGTCCTCTACCAGAGGCCTGGGAGCTTGAGGGTCCTGCGCAGTATCTTAGCTGTTCCCAGGACTGCACTCTTCTGGACAGAGATCTCCGCTGTTGTTCCCGGGATCTGCTGGAGCCACTCGCCTAGCTTGGGAGTCACCGCACCTAGTGCTCCGATTACCACGGGGACCACCGTTACCTTCACCCTCCACATCCTCTCGAGCTCTTCTCTGAGCCCTTGGTATTTCTCCAGCTTCTCGTGTTCCTTCTTCCTGATATTGCTGTCATTCGGAACCGCTACATCGATCACTACGGCCGTCTTCTTCTGTTTGTCTACCACCACTATGTCCGGTTGGTTAGCCACCACCATTTTGTCCGTCTGTATCTGGAAGTCCCACAGGATCTTAGCTCGGTCATCCTCCACCACCCTTGGGGGCATCTCCCATTTTGACCTCGGGACTTCCAGGTTATACTCGGCACAGATGTTCCTGTACACTATGCCGGCCACTTGTTTATGGCGTTCCATGTATGCCTTGCCTGCTAGCATCTTGCACCCTGCTGTTATGTGCTGGATTGTCTCTGGGGCATCTTTACACAGCCTGCACCTGGGGTCTTGCCTGGTGTGATAGACCCCAGCCTCTATGGATCTTGTGCTCAGAGCTTGTTCTTGTGCTGCCATGATTAGTGCCTCTGTGCTGTCTTTCAGTCCAGCTTTGTCCAGCCACTGGTAGGATTTCTGGATATCAGCCACCTCCTCTATCTGCCGGTGGTACATACCGTGCAGGGGCCTGTCCTTCCATGATGGTTCCTCGTCTCCCTCCTCTTTCTTGGGTTTCTGCTGCCTGAGGTATTCACTGAGCACTCGGTCAGTTGGGGCCATCTTCCCAATGTATTCTTGGATGTTCGTTGTCTCATCCTGGACTGTGGTGCTGACACTCACCAGTCCCCGGCCCCCTTCCTTCCGCTTAGCGTACAGCCTCAGGGTGCTGGACTTGGGGTGAAACCCTCCATGCATGGTAAGGAGCTTTCTTGTCTTTATGTCAGTGGCTTCTATCTCCTCCTTTGGCCAGCCTATTACCCCAGCAGGGTACCTGATCACGGGCAGGGCGTACGTGTTGATGGCCCGGATCTTGTTCTTACCATTCAGCTGACTCCTCAGGACTTGCCTGACCCTCTGCAGGTACTTGGTGGTTGCAGCTTTTCTAGCGGCCTCTTCATGGTTCCCATTCGCCTGCGGTATCCCCAGGTACTTGTAACTGTCCTCTATGTCTGCAATGTTGCCTTCTGGTAGTTCAATCCCCTCAGTTCTGACTACCTTCCCTCTCTTTGTTACCATCCGACTACACTTCTCCAGTCCGAACGACATTCCAATGTCATTGCTGTATAGCCTGGTAGTGTGGATCAGTGAATCGATGTCTCGTTCACTCTTGGCATACAGCTTGATGTCATCCATGTACAGGAGGTGGCTGACAACTGCTCCGTTCCGTAGTCGGTATCCGTAGCCAGTCTTGTTAATGATCTCACTGAGGGGGTTCAGGCCTATGCAGAACAGCAGTGGGGACAGAGCATCTCCTTGGTAGATCCCGCACTTGATGGTGACTTGTGCTATGGGCTTGGAGTTGGCCTCTAGTGTTGTACGCCACATCCCCATTGAGTTCCTGATGAAGGCTCTTAGGGTCCCATTGATCTTGTACAATTCTAGGCATTCCAGTATCCAGCTGTGGGGCATTGAGTCATAGGCCTTCTTGTAATCAATCCAGGCAGTGCACAGGTTGGTCAGTCTGGTCTTGCAGTCTCGGCTGATTGTTCTGTCTACCAGTAGCTGGTGTTTTGCGCCTCTGGTATTCTTGCCAATTCCTTTCTGTGTCCCGCTCATGTATTGACCCATGTGCCTGTTCATCTTAGCCGATATGATGCCTGACAGGAGCTTCCATGTAGTACTGTGGCAGGTTATTGGTCAGTAGTTGGAGGGGACCGGTCCCTTCTTGGGGTCCTTGGGGATCAGGACCGTCCGACCTTCGGTTAGCCATTCCGGGTGTCTCTCGTTAACTAGCAGCTGGTTCATTTGTGCTGCCAGACGCTCGTGGAGTGCAGTCAGCTTCTTCAGCCAGTAGGCGTGAACCATGTCGGGCCCTGGTGCTGTCCAACTCTTCATACTGGAGACCCTTTCTTGGATATCTGCCACTGTGATGGTTACTGGACCCTGTTCAGGGAGGTCGCTGTGGTCAGCCCTCAGATCCTCTAGCCACTGAGCATTGCCGTTATGGGTTGCATCCTTCTCCCATATGCTCTTCCAGTATTGCTCCGTCTCCAGCCTTGGTGGTGCTGTTCTCTTATTGTTCCCTTGCCACTGAGAGTACACCTTTGCTGGTTCTGTGGAGAACAGCTGGTTTATTCTCCTGCCTTCTATCTCTCTGGTGTACCTCCTCAAGCGGCTGGCCAAGGCTATGAGTCTTTGCTTGGCAGTTTCCAAGGCCTCAGGTATGGACAGCTTGCTGTATTTCTTAGGCACCTTATTTGTCGCACCTTTCTGCAACTCCGTTAGTTGGTTAACCTCCCTCCGTGCTACTTTGATCTTGCCCTCTAGCCTCCTTCTCCATGGAGGGTACTGCCCCTTGTCGCTGTTCAACTTGTAGCCAAGCATCTCACTGATCACTGTTGCCGTATTGTAGATCAGCTTGTTAGTGTCGGTAATCGTGGTTGTAGGTATTATACATATGTATAATATACATATACATATATACATATACATACATATACATACAGGTATATACATATACATATATACATATACATACATATACATACAGGTATATATATATATATATATATATATATATATATATATATATATACACACATATATATATATATATATATACACATATATATATATATATATATATATATATTGGGTGAATGTGCAGTAGTAGCAGCAAGCAGGTGAATTCTGTACATTAATCTGAATAGGCATCTGACTATTTTACAGGGTAGACAATATAAACATATTTAAAATTAATAAAGGAATTTGAAATGTACATTGTGCCTGGGTTTACTACTCCTTCTGCCGCCACTCCCGGCTCGAGCAGCCCCCCGCGCGGCTCCTCTTCCTCCAGCCGGAACAGACCCTCGTGCGCCTCGCCTGCCGCCTCCGGTTGGAGCGGCTCATCCACCGCTCCCGGCAGGAGCAGCCCTTCACCCGGCTGTTCCCCCTTCTCCGGCAGGCGCAGATCCCCGCGCGCCTCGTCTGCCACCTCCAGCTGCTGAGGTGCTTCACGTGGCTCCTCCACCGCTTCACTGTCCTCGGGACACACCTGTGGGGGTGGCGCCCAGGCCCAGAGCAGCGCACCTCCGCTGCCTGCTCCCGCTGGGTGGCCGCCATTTCGGCCACCCTCTGGGCCAGCTCCTCCATTCCCTGGCTCCAATACGGACCCGCCGTGCTTCCTCCTGGGTTTCGGCACCAATGTGGCGAGAATAAGGCACGGCAGGACCACGGAGTATCATTCAGAGCCATCTTTATTTACATCTCACCACAACACCCCCAAACCCCTGAGTCCCCGTGTTTTTAACTAGGCAGGCGTGATTAAGGATTCCGTGCAGGTGCGTCCGCCCTCCCTGCACGGCACCGCAGACCACGCCCCACCACACACTATCTGGCTGTAGCTCAGGTGGCAGAGCAGGTCAGCCACTAATCAGAAGGTCGGTGGTTCGATCCAAGGCTGCCTCCTGGCTGCGTGCCAAATATCCTTGGGCAAGATACTAACCCCATGTTTGCCTACTGGTGGTGGTCAGAGGGCCCGGTGGCGCCAGTGTCCGGCAGCCTCGCCTCTGTCAGTGCGCCCCAGGGCGGCTGTGGCTACAACGTAGCTGCCATCACCAGTGTGTGTGAATGGGTGAATGACTTAATGTAGTGTGAAGCGCTTTGGGGTCCTTAGGGACTGAGTAAAAGCGCTATACAAATGCAGGCCATTTACCATTTACTATCTCTACTTTCAAGATTAGGCTTAAAACTTTCCTTTTTGCTAAAGCATATACAGTGGGGCAAAAAAGTATTTAGTCAGCCACCGATTGTGCAAGTTCCCCCACTTAAAATGATGACAGAGGTCAGTAATGCACCAGAGGTACACTTCAACTGTGAGAGACAGAATGTGAAAAAAAAATCCATGAATTCACATGGTAGGATTTGTAAAGAATTTATTCGTAAATCAGGGTGGAAAATAAGTATTTGGTCACCTCAAACAAGGAAAATCTCTGGCTCTCACAGACCTGTAACGTCTTCTGTAAGAAGCTTTTCTGTCCCCCACTCGTTACCTGTATGAATGGCACCTGTTTGAACTCATCATCTGTATAAAAGACACCTGTCCACAGCCTCAAACAGTCAGACTCCAAACTCCGCCATGGCCAAGACCAAAGAGCTTTCGAAGGACACCAGGAAAAGTATTGTAGACCTGCACCAGACTGGGAAGAGTGACTCTACAATAGGCAAGCAGCTTGGTGTGAAAAAATCAACTGTGGGAGCAATCATCAGAAAATGGAAGACATACAAGACCACTGATAATCTCCCTCGATCTGGGGCTCCACGCAAGATCTCATCCCGTGGGGTCAAAATGATCATGAGAACGGTGAGCAAAGATCCCAGAACCACACGGGGGGACCTGGTGAATGACCTGCAGAGAGCTGGGACCAAAGTAACAAAGGTCACCATCAGTAACACACTACAACGGCAGGGAATCAAATCCCGCAGTGCCAGACGTGTTCCGCTGCTGAAGCCAGTGCATGTCCAGGCCCGTCTGAAGTTTGCCAGAGAGCACATGGATGATACAGCAGAGGATTGGGAGAATGTCATGTGGTCAGATGAAACCAAAGTAGAACTTTTTGGTATAAACTCAACTCGTCGTGTTTGGAGGACGAAGAATACTGAGTTGCATCCCAAGAACACCATACCTACTGTGAAGCATGGGGGTGGAAACATCATGCTATGGGGCTGTTTTTCTGCCAAGGGGACAGGACGACTGATCCGTGTTAAGGACAGAATGAATGGGGCCATGTATCGTGAGATTTTGAGCCAAAACCTCCTTCCATCAGTGAGAACTTTGAAGATGAAACGAGGCTGGGTCTTCCAACATGACAATGATCCAAAACACACCGCCCGGGCAACAAAGGAGTGGCTCCGTAAGAAGCATTTGAAAGTCCTGGAGTGGCCTAGCCAGTCTCCAGACCTCAACCCCATAGAAAATCTGTGGCGGGAGTTGAAAGTCCGTGTTGCTCGGCGACAGCCCCAATACATCACTGCTCTCGAGAAGTTCTGCATGGAGGAATGGGCCAAAATACCAGCTACTGTGTGTGCAAACCTGGTAAAGACCTATAGTAAACGTTTGACCTCTGTTATTGCCAACAAAGGTTATGTTACAAAGTATTGAGTTGTATTTTTGTTATTGACCAAATACTTATTTTCCACCCTGATTTACGAATAAATTCTTTACAAATCCTACCATGTGAATTCATGGATTTTTTTTTCACATTCTGTCTCTCACAGTTGAAGTGTACCTCTGGTGCAGATTACTGACCTCTGTCATCATTTTAAGTGGGGGAACTTGCACAATCGGTGGCTGACTAAATACTTTTTTGCCCCACTGTAGTTAGGGCTGGACCAGGTGACCCTGAATCCTCCCTTAGTTATGCTGCAATAGATGTAGGCTGCCGGGGGATTCCCATGATGCATTGAGTTTTTCCTTTCCAGTCACCTTTCTCACTCACTATGTATTAACAGACCTCTCTGCATTGAATCATATCTGTTACTAACCTCTGTGTCTCTTCCACAGCATGTCTTTTATCCTGTCTTCCTTCTCTCACTCCAACCAATCACAGCAGATGGCCCCGCCCCTCCCTGAGCCTGGTTCTGCCGGAGGTTTCTTCCTGTTAAAAGGGAGTTTTTCCTTCCCACTGTCGCCAAAGTGCTGCTCATAGGGGGTCATATGATTGTTGGGTTTTTCTCTGTATCTATGAAACGCCTTGAGGCGACTTTTGTTGTGATTTGGCGCTATATAAATAAAATTGAATTGAATTGAATTGAAATTGAATAGATAAATGTAAAGTCAGGTGTTCTTGGGCTGAGGATGACATCATGCACCCTGAGGTCACCTAAGGTCACCTGAGATCACCTGAGGTCAGCGTTCACACGGGGTCAGACGTCTGCTTTGGCGATACAGCTGAACACTGCCCCAAAACTCTGACCAAAGCTTACAGTTCCCACCCATCAGGTGAAAGCCAAAGAGTGCAGGGTCTGTTTTTATGAATGACAGACGTATGAACTCATTTTCCGACTCTGGTGCCACCATCGAAGGATTCCCTGGCCTGCTGGAGCAACCTGAGGATCTCTGGCAGTGGGCTGCGGCTCCTCCCGCAGTGTGAGCTCAGTGTGTTTGAATTATTAATTATATCAATAACTTAATTGTATAGACCCATTAGAGTGTAGTTCAGGATTAGATGCTGTAACTGAGTTCAGAACAGCAGCTGCTGAAGCTCATTGGGATCTGTTTCCTGTCGGGCTCGTGGATGGACGGAGCAGGAAGCTCCTGCTCAGATGTGATGCAGAGGATGAGCTGCAACCAGAACTCAGAACCAGAAACTTAAACCCATCAAACACTGATTCCTCCTTTGGGGACCAAAGTCCACCCAGCAGGTACAGATGCCACAGGTAAGCAGAGTGTCGGTGACCGCCTGCATGAAGCTCCTAAATGTACATGTTGTCATCTTTTCTAGAAACCTACCAGACTGCAGTCACTCATACGTTTGACTCAAGTCACCTGAAATCCACCTCAGGCGAGATCAGCGATACAAAGGCAGAACTCTGGACTGTACATTTGACCTGAGATGATTCCACTTCTCGGGACTGTAAACCTGCACGTTAACCCTTAAATACCCAAACCATCGCTTACACCAGGGGTGGGCAATTCCAGGCCCCGAGGGCCGGTGTCCTGCAGGTTTTAGATCTCATCTTGGGTCAACACACCTGAATCACATGATTAGTTCGTTACCAGGCTTCTGGAGAACTTCAGGACATGGTGAGGAGCTAATTTAGCCATTTAAATCAGCTGTGTTGGTTCAAGGACATCTAACACCTGCAGGGACACCGGCCCTCGAGGCCTGGAGTTGCCCACCACTGACTTACACTGTCAGCTCAGCAGGGTGCTGCTGTTAAAACATAACCAGTGTGTTTCTGTCTCAGCTGATTAAACACTGTTGTAATTCCCAGTCTGGCCTGATTGTGGCAGTGTTGTCTCAAAGATACAGCTCTGATCAAGCTGAACCTGTAGATGATAATGAGGAGTTAGTCCAGCTCAGTGGATCTTCTGCAGTTTCATCATCCATGAAAACTCCCGTCACCTTCAGTGGGAATCACCTGGATGCTGCCAGGCAGCCCATCTCACAGGTGTGACTGCCTCTCTGTGGCCTCTGGTTTCATACAGTGAACTTCAGGTGAGACCTCTGGTCCATCTGTGATGATGTTAGATTACATCTGTGCTCAAAGCTTCACTGTTAGCTAGAGTCAGACCGACAACCATCAGAAGGTGATTCGTGCTGCAGCGCTCTGTGACCAGCACATTATACCAGGACCATAAATGGTCACGTGGGTTTGCTCCTAAGCAGCTGTGAGAGATGCTGCAGCTGTGAGTGCTTAGGTCAGCTGATCAGCAGCTGTTCCAGAGGTTTGGGCACCTCCTCCTACCACTCAGGTTGTCTGCCTCGCTAATGGCTCTTTCTCAGTTTAGTTTTCATTTGTCAGCCGTGTGATTCTGTCAGCACGTTGTTTCTCATCATGTCCTGTCTCTACTTTGTACAAACTCTGGTGGAAAACACGAGGCTGGGGAACAGGAATGTCACGGTCCGCAGTCCTCGCCGGGTGATCTGCCATGGTCGTGTGGTCCCATGGTCCATGTTTCCTCGTTTGTGTGTGTGCGTGTTTTTTGGTGTTCTGGTTTCTCTGTGAGTCCAGGCCCGGACAGTGGTGTCCCTGCCGTGGGGATTCGCTTGAAGCATAATCACACACCTGCAGCAGTTCAGCCTCACCTCCGGAGCTTCTTAGCAACGTGGCTGAGCTCCGTCGACGCTGTTTCACTGTGACAGAATCGTCAGTTTGCTCTGAAAACTAAGTCTTACAAAGTGTTTGTGTGGTCGCTGGTGGGAATCCTAACGACTGCTTCTGTGGTTTCCTGCAGGATTATGGAGACGAGGGAACGGAGTGAGCGCACTGTAGATACTGAGCAAGGGGAGTGAAACATGAACCACCGACACAACAGGAAGACGCTGCACAGGTGTCAGGGACATACATCCTCACCTGGAGCACGCTCAGAAGACTTTCTGCACTGTAAACAAACACTGTTTTCATTCTAAGAGTCCTGTGTTTGGGTCCTGCATCCACATATCTGACAGGGAAAGTCCTCCAAAGGTCTTCAGTTCATCAGGAATTAGAGCACCTTCATCTGGAAAACAACTCGAGCTTCGAGCCGGACCACTTGTTTCAGTTTGAATCTGAATTCAAAATAATTCAAACAGATTCATCAACATTTACATTCTCAGTGTAACTGAACATTATCGACCACAAAAACATGGATGTCCTCACTTCTCCTGAGAGGCCTCAGCTCCACAGCTCAGACCAAGACGGCCGGAACATTCCGGACCTGAAGTTCAGACTTCCACATCAAAGGAAAACTTTTCTAAAGCTCAAAGCGCTGCTCTGTTTTATGAGCGAAGCTCCTGGAGTGAAACGAGCTGAGGAAACAAAGCCTCCAACAGACGAATCTGAACTCAGCCTTATTTAAACAGCCTCAACAATGTATGGTTGACCTACAATAACACATACAGAGAAAAACCCAACAATCATATGACCCCCTATGAGCAGCACTTTGGCGACAGTGGGAAGGAAAAACTCTGTTTAACAGGAAGAAACCTCCGGCAGAACCAGGCTCAGGGAGGGGCGGGGCTATCTGCTGTGATTGGTTGGGGTGAGAGAAGGAAGACAGGATAAAAGACACCCAGTGCATCATGGGAATCCCCCAGCAGCCTACACCTATTACAGAGAGGCGTATTAACACACAGTGAGTGAGCTCTGTTATATTTTTTATAACAGTTTTAACACTCGGTTTTGGTTTTCACTTCTGTTTACTTCATGGTAATAAAAACTCTCAGACTACATTTAATACAACAATGATTTAATAAGCAGTCTGTTTAAGTAGAACCTTTACTTTGAAAGGCAGAGCAAACAGGAAATGAACATGGGTCTCTGTTTCACACAGTCTGAGGCACAGCACATCCTTATAGACGGTTTCAGCATTTCTGCTACATTTAAATCTTTTTACATGGTTCCTTAGTTTCTTCAAAGGTTTGGCTCCTCCTCCTCGTCACCATCATCATCATCCTCACTGGTGCTAACATAAGCACCAAACTGCGTCACAAACCAGACTTCAATAATCAGATATTCATCAGCTTCATGTACCACATAAACATTTCTTCGATGTTGGTCGAGCTGGATCTCAGTCACCTGATCTGAAGCTGATCCAATCAGGCGCTGCTGTTGGCTCACAGTCCTGCTGGAGCTTCTTCTGGTGCTGTGCAGCTGTTAGTGCCTCTGACAGCTGCTGGCTTCCTGTCCGTTCACTGGGCTGTTCCTGTGAATCCTCCTTAAATGCTTTGCTTCATCATTTCAGGCCAGCTTAGTCTGATGCAGGTCCAGGATGTCTTTTGCTCAGATTAACATAAAGGCTGGAAGGAAACTTCCAGAGTAAAAAAGTGAGAGAATGCCTTATTTACAGTCAGCTGGAGGTCGGTCTTCCTGGAGTCCTTTGGCTGAATGTTATTGTGACCATGAGAAACTCAAAGTTTAAACAGCCAACAAAGCCTTAAAAGTAACACTCAGAGAATTTTGGTGGTGAAATTTACATCCCCATAAAAATCCACCCACACAAAGTCAGTGTCCTTCAGAGTCTCAGTGTGGAGCACAGCAGCAGCTGGTGGACACCACAGGAACTGCAGCTCCATGGCTGGACCAGATAACACCTCCCATCAGTTTTGTTTCTGGCTGAATAGAAATCCCAGTATGACCCCAACTGCTCCCAGTACGACCAGTCCACACACTGTCCTCAGGGACCAGAAGCTGTCAGTGGGTCTGGACTCATACAGCTCCACAAAAGCATCCTGGGAAAAAAGACAAACAGGAAACACTTCATTTGTCGTATTTGTTTTTTGACAGATCAGAACAGTGTGTACTTTCATTCAGCTTCATTTACACAGCCTCAGTAACACATACAGACAGAAACCAGCAGCTGATCACTCAGTGACAATCAGCCCAACGTTTGATGGTGTGATCAGTCTGCCATGACTCGTGTAGGCAAACTGGTCACTGTGGACATCAACGCTCTCCAACATCAGCGTCACATGACTCAGACCTGTGGTCTAGACACACACGCAAACACACACACAAACACACACACACGCAAAGACACACACACGCAAAGACACACACACGCAAAGACACAAAGCCGGTGCTGCTGCTTCATATTGTGTGAAAGCAGTCGAGTGTTAACGAGGGAGTGTTGGGTTATTCCCCTGCATGCTGTGTGTGTGTGTGTGTGTGTGTGTGTGTGTGTGTGTGTGTGTGTGTGTGTGTGTGTGTGTGTGTGTGATATGAAGATTAGGGGAGAACCCTCCTGTGAGCACTTCCTGTAGCTGCACTCGGGCCTCCAGCTGAGCTGCTGACAAACACCAGCGGCCTTCAGCCTGACAGGAAGCTGACCGCCGCCTTTAAAGAAGCTTCACACCACAGAAGAAGAGCACATGCACAGGCTGGATGATTGACAGCTCACCTTTACCCTGACATCCTGTCCAATGGGCTGAAGCAGCTCCAGACTCAGTGGACTCAGTGAGAGTCCAGGTTAAAAGCTTTCCGTGTCAGACGTTTATACTGAAATGTAATTTAAAGATCGACTGTAACTGTACACAGGTGTTTGGAGGCAGCAGAGGAGACCTCAGACATCTGCCTCCCACCTCCAACTTCCCAAACCAGGTGTGCCCCAGTCCTCCTCCTCTCCTCTGCATACCTGAAACACCTGAAGGCGTCCACGAGGCGTCCTGCTCAGGTGCCGGCTTGAGTCTGGAGCTCCACCTTCTTGGTCGCTCTGTTAGTACAGTAACCTCACAGCAGCCATGTTATCAGTCACATGATGTTAAATAAAAATGCTCCAGCAGCACAGACACGGTGCAGAGGTCCAGCTCAGGTGAAGCTAGCAGACAGCTAGCACCGTCCACCTGTCAGTCACAGAGGCCACGCCCCTAATCACTCAAAGCCTTAATAGAGTTTAAAGAGGTGACATTCTGTGTACGAGGCTGTAACCACATTTATTTGAACACGGAGTCTGAGGGACTGACTCACTGCTGCCTCTGCTGGACGTCGGAGGAGTTGCAGGCTTTGCAGAGTTCGCTTATTTCTTCAGGCCTGCAGGCCGATGAGGGCCAACACCAGTCCTCAGCATGGAGTCAGCGGGACTCTGGCAAAGAAGTGAGCAGTCCGGCTTCGGCCTGATTCCCACCCCGCTGGCATGATGAGTCACATGTGGGGGCGGGGTTTACCTGCACAGACACCTGGGAGTTATTTGACCCTGAAGTCTGAGCTCGATAAGGCCTTCAGAGATCAGATGTTAGCGAGATGACTCAACTGCTTCAGTCAGTACTGTCCTCAGAGAACGGCTCACACAGCTGCAGGAAGGCCAGGCGTGATGGGCTGACCCCGTGTTTCACATTTGGGTGCTCTCAGGGCTCGAAAAAGCCACCATCCTCCAGCAAGACAACATCAGAGAGAGAAACCACCGCGCTGCGCTGAGCGCCACGATGGAAAGTTTGACTGCAGAATTCTGAGAAAGCAGCACAGCTCACCACTGCCTGTGTTCTTAGAGATCTCTGCACACACACACACATCTGTGTATGTGTGTGTGTGTGTGTGTGTGTGTGTGTGTGTGTGTGTGTGTGTGTGTGCTCCTTGCTGTGAGCAGGTTCTGAAGAAACGGTGTGTCAGCTGACCTGAAGCCTGAGGCGGAAACTCAACCACACTGATTACCTGGAAAGATATTTCTGGGTAATACCACACACACACACACACACACACACACACACACACACACACACACACACACACACACAGCCTCTCGTGTTATCAGGCAGTAGATATAACTGAAGGAAACCACAGCGACAGGAGAGAATATAATTAGAAAGTGAACTGTTTGGGCCTCAGGCTCTCTGCACCAGACTCCATTTTATTTTCGAGCGATTTTCAGGAGCTTTATGACCACACACTCACGCCACATACTGAAAACCTGCTGCATGGAAACCACACAAACCCATGGAACAGGCCTGCTGGTGGTGTGCAGTTTACTGATGAAGGACCACGAAGTGAAGATGATGATGGAGCCATTAATTAGTAGGGTGTTAGCAGATTGTTGGCTGGGAACTAGTGGGCCTTTAGTGGGTCATAGCGGGGTGTTAGCAGGGCGTTGGCAGGGCGTTGGCAGGGCATTAGCGGGCGCTAGCGAGTAATTAGTAGGGTGTTAGCAGGTTGTTGGCGGATCATTAGCACGGCGTTAACAGTGCATTAGTGGGTCATTAGTGGGCGTTAGCGAGTAATTAGTAGGGTGTTAGCAGGTTGTTGGCAGGGAGCTAGTGGGCCTTTAGTGGGTGATTAGTGGGGTGTTAGCAGGGCGTTAGCAGGGCATTAGCGGGCGCTAGCGAGTAATTAGTAGGGTGTTAGCAGGTTGTTGGCAGGGAGCTAGTGGGCCTTTAGTGGGTGATTAGCAGGGTGTTAGCAGGGCGTTAGCAGGGCACTAGCGGGCGCTAGCGAGTAATTAGTAGGGTGTTAGCAGGTTGTTGGCGGATCATTAGCACGCGTTAACAGTGCATTAGTGGGTCATTAGTGGGCGTTAGCGAGTAATTAGCGGGGTGTTACGAGGGTATTAGCAGATCATTAGCAGGGCCTTAGCGGATCGTTAGAGGTCATTAGCAGGGTTAGCAGGACGTTAGCGGGCCTCAGATGCTCCGTCACAAAATCACTGCCTGTCTCAAACCCAGGCTGTGCTCACAGACACGCCCCGTCCTGATGAGGTCACAGGGCCTTTCTTCTAGTCCTTATCAGGACCAACTCCGGGGCTCCCTCTGTAGGAGCACCACTTCTTGCTTCTCCAGGTTGACGAGGCACTCCCAGCACATTCTGGGTCTCCCTGGGGCTTCCTCCTCTCACACCTCACTGAGGAGGCGTGCTGCTCAGAGGCTCGTTTGCTGGGTTTCAGTTCTCCTGACCGATGTTTGGATGAATGAATGATTCAGGAGCTCTGAGTGATGCAGCGACCTCCTGGAGGTTTGGAGCAGAGCTGAGAGCGCAGCTCCCTCTGCAGGAGGGAGACGCTCGCTGCTCATTTCAACTTTCTCAGGTCACATGAGGATTATGTGTGTGTGTGTCTCAGTTTCAGTTTAACGGTTTTATCATCACACACACACACACACACACAGAGTCATGTTTTTATATCCTTGTGGGGACATCTTATTGACATAATGCTTTCCCCAGCTGCTTGCCGTATCCACCTAAAATGAACTCTAACCCTGAGCCTAGACCTGAGCCTGAGCTTAACTGTAGCTCTGACACTAAAACCACATTTTGAGTCTCAAAAATGTCTTCAAACTCGTGAGGATGTTGTTGGTCCCCACAGGTATAGTGCATGCCAATTTACTGTCCCCACCAAGATGTCTAAACATGTACACTCACACACACACAGAGGCCACAGAGTTTTAGGGATTTTCTACACTTTGCATATAATTTGCAATCAAACCAAAATACTCTGTGTGTGTGTGTGTGTGTGTGTGTGTGTGTGTGTGTGTGTGTGTGTGTGTGTGTGTGTGTGTGTGTCTGTTTGAAGGGTGAGGTCGGGACCAGGTTTAGGGTCCTCACAAACACCCCCATGTTCAGTGCTCATACACTCTCTGTGGCTCTGATATTGTCTGATTGATCTGATTCGTCGGACCTCCTGGTACGTTTGCAGCGATCTCCTCAGCTCTCTCACTCCTGCAGGTTCACCTCCTTCAAGGACGCCTCAAACATATCTGCGACTCCCTGAAGCACCAGAGCGTGCTCAGTCGATCCTGAACTCTGTCCTGGACTTCCTTCAACCACAGCCAGACCACAGTTAGCTTACATGAACTTCTTCAAGTACACTTGAACCTCATTAAACATTAAAAACTCTCAAGCACCTTTTCAGAACCCCCGAAAAAGCAGAGGAAGAACCAAAACCACCTCATCAATTGATGAGAAACAAGGAGTCCTGGAATTCCAGGAAAATTCAGGGGCTCTCAGCTGGAAGACAAGAGAGGAGTAGATGAGGAAACAGGAATGGAAGGATGCATGAGGAAGGACACAGCCAAGCAGGAAAGTCAACCACAAGGAAACAGAGAAAGGTTACAGCAAAGGAAACAAGGAAACATCAGCGGAGATAAGGACTCGGAGGGAAATCGTGCTCCTACCCATCCTCCGTTGTCATGGATCCATCTCCGGAGCGACGGCGAGTCCAGACTCTCCTCCATCCAGCTGGCGATATCGTCCATCTGACCTTCGTCGCCCGACTTGGCGGCCGCGGCGCTCAGAGCTCCGCCCAGCTCCATCATGGCGACGATGCGTCCCCAGTTCACGCCATCCCTGAACAGCTCCTCTCTGATAGCCGTCAGGTGGCGCCGGCGTGCAGCGCCACCGCCGTTCCCACGCAGTTGCAGCACCGTCACCTGCGCAGACAGCTCGTTGCCGTAAAGTCGCTCCAACTCATCGCCGGCGCTCCGCAGCACGGTCTGCAGGCAGGGTGGGGCCACAGGAGGGTCTAGGAGGAGATGATGATGCCATTACTCTGCGACATGTTTGAGGAAGCGGGTAACTAAGTGGACGTCTCCTCACCTGGACGCGGGGCTCTCTCGTCATTGGCCCGGCGCTGAGGCCAAGCCACGCCCCTGCCGAGCAGCTTGTAGCGCAGGAAGTCCTCCACCAGGTCCCGGCTGCTGTAGGCGGCGGCCATCGCCCCCCGCTGGCTCACCACCAGCACGTCATCCTCCTCAGCCAATGAGAACGCCTTTTGCAGTTGACAGTCACGTGCTGCAACTCCTCACACAAGTATCGATCGCTGATCAGCTGTGCTGTGACGTCAGCGCTTCAGACTCCGCCCACAGCGAGGACGGTCCGAGGATCGGGTTCAGACCGGTTCAGGCTCCACGCGGTGCTCTGTTACCGGCGGGCGGAGGTGCGCGCGCAGCCGCGGGGCGCGCCGCGAGGACGCGCTCTGAACACATTCAAGGTGATGGCGGCGCGACGGCGCGCGCTGCTTCTGATCAATAACCGATAATCAGTCCGCTCCCTTCACGATGCACGTGCTGCTCACACTCACGCGCAAACAGCGGGCACGCCCCTCCGGGATTCCCCCGCAGCTCTGCGAGGAGGAGGAGCTCTGCTCCGCGAGCGCGCACTTCCTCATTCTACGTCACTCGCATCTGCAGCTCCTCGCGCGTGGGTGCGGGCGTGCACGTGTAAAAATGTCGTGGTTTGTAAGTGAAACGTGATGTAAGAGCAACAAAAGCCGACTTTTCCAACACGTGACGTGTTTGTGACGATGATGAGAAACGTCAGTCTGAGCAGTGGCGGTCCTAGCCTGTTTGGCGCCCTGGGCGAACACTTCCTCTGGCGCCCCCTCCCCCCCTCCACCCACACACACACACACACACACACACACATTATGGATTATACATTAACATAAAACTTGTTGGACCCATACTGAATTTCACCAGAGAAGCACACACATACATGAAGAGAGAGAGAGTATGCATACTATGCAAACGGCTACCAAACAGCCATCATAATTCGCCGTACAATGAGAACAGGACAAATAAAGAATTGACAATGACTAATTAATATTGTGCTGAACACACGCTCTTTTCTGGAATATTCTCACTAATTTTCTTGATATTTATTTATAATCACCTCTGTTAGTCCTTGCTATTTATAATTGAGTGATCTGTATATATTAGTGCTGTTTCTTAAACGTGTAAAATCTGTAACATCATGTATTGTTTGGAGTTTAGTCTGTTACCGTTACTATTTTTACCATTTCTTCTTGGAGCAACTGTAACCCACATAATGTCTTTAAGGGTTAATAAAGTATTCTGATTCTGATTGGTTCAGGATGACCTGCCATTATCCAATCACACATCTGCTTACCTGCATCTGTTGCTCGTTTCTCCTCCTCTTCTTTTCTCTTTTTTCTAAGCTGAGCACCTGATGGCTTTGAACTTTTCTTGTCCATCTTCCATTGGTTTTAGTTTTGCACTCCAGTATGAACACAAATCCCGCAACCTGAGGATCACCACAACATAACCTAACACACCTACACCTTAGTTCACAGACTCACTTTGTCTAAGCTGTATTTCTGGGATTTCGCACAACCCAGGGTTCAAATCATGAATCCATAATGGGCTTGAATTTACATCATTATGAATGAAATGTGCTCTATTTGGAAGCCGCCGCCCCCTCCCCTTTCGACGGGTTGTGTGTGAGACTTTAAATCATCAAACTGTAAATTATAAATTTTAAATTTTTATTGATCCCTTTACTCCTGGTCCTAAAGTGTATGTTTATTTTCTTACTATTCTTATATTTATTGTTTGTTTACTTGCACTACTGTACTGCATGTAGCGGAGATAACAATAAAGTTTACTTTGACTTAAGCAGCAAATAAAACAATTAATTTTGTTTTATTTTGCGAGTTGGTTATTAGATGCTGCTCCAGCCAGGCAGAGAATCCCCCGCCGCCCGCCCTTTCCTCCCTGTGCAGCAAGCAGCAGGCGCACCTCGCAAACGGAGGGCGCCCTTACTCCCAGCAAACCCAGTCGGTGCCTACGACATTCCCAATATGCGCTGGCATGATGTCGGGGCAGCATGACTACGAGTAATTTTTATTTTTATTTTGCCGATGCCCGTGATGCCGCCCCGCACCATGATGCCACCCCGGGCAACCGCCCGTGTCGCCCGTATCAAAAACCGCTACTGAGTCTGAGCCAGGAACGCTGCAGGACTGTGCAAAAGTCTCGAGCATGGAGGAAAATCAGAAACATGATCCTTCAACTGTGGCTCCATCAGACATCACAGCTCAGCCTGTGTCTTCATGAAGAACGGCTTCCTGATGAGCTGGAGGTCCACATCATGTCTCAGGTCCACATCATGTCTCAGATCCACATCATGTCGCCACATCATGCCTCAGGTGCTGTTCACCTGCAGAGAGTTTTTAGGACACTTGTTCTTCTGTCCAGTGTCCTCACGTGTTTGAGGACTCACTGCTGAGCTGTGCAGGTTGTGTAACTGTGTTATCTCTGACTACAGCAGCAGACTGAACACCTGCAGGATCTATCTATCTATCTATCTATCTATCTATCTATCTATCTATCTATCTATCTATCTATCTATCTATCTATCTATCTATCTATCTATCTATCTATGCTGCTGTGAGTGTTTGCCGCCCCCTGCTGGACGTCCCGCCTCATCACACCGAGCGCGTCATTGTCGTCCATAAACTTTATTTAAAAGTTCAAAGTGCGCATTAGTTGACATTTTGGAAGCAGGATGAGCCAATCACAGCCTGCTCCTCCTCCTCTCTTTCATTCTCTGTGCTCTGAACAGCAGCGATCTCATTTACGCACATTACGTGAACGTAGCACAGACTCCGGTTACCGGGGCTGCGTCAGCTGTTTCTATTTTCTCCATCTCGCCCTCCGACCCGGAAGTGCTCGCGCACACACATACGCTCACGTACCCGCACGCAGAGCGTACGCGTTCCTCCCTCCATCACACACCGGACTCCGCTTCGACCACCGACACCGAGCTCTGTGGGCCGGACCGAGCAGGACCGCGCCATGTCCCTGCAGCTGCCCCCGTGCGTGATAGACTGCGGGACCGGGTCAGGACAAGCGCACACACGCGCACACACACACACACACACACACACACACACACACACACACACACACATGCGCGCGCAGTGGCAGTACATGTGACGTCATGTGTTTTTGTGAACAGCATCATGTATGTGGATAAGATAGCCTTCATTAGTCCCACGCGTGGGAAATTAGTTTTGTTACAGCAGTGGACGGTGCAAAGTTGCATAGAAAAATTTGAGAAAAAACACTGGAATAATGTATCATAAGGTACTGTACACAATAGAATAGAATAGAATAAAAATAAAATACTATATACAATCGAATAAAATAGAATACAAATGCTATATACAATATGAGTATAATACAACGATGCCAGAAAGAGTATTGCACTTAGTCTTGTTGCACATGTGTGGGTTTGTGTGTTTGATCAGTTGGAGTCTTTGTTGTGGAGTCTGACAGCAGGAAAGACCTGTGAAATCTCTCCGTCCCACACCGTGGGTGCTGCAGCCACTGAAGGAGCTGCTCAGTGCTGTCAGAGTCTCCTGCATGGGGTGGGAGACGTTGTCCAACAGGGATGACAGCTTAGCCCCCGTTCTCCTGTCACTCACCACCTCCACTGGGTCCAGAGTAGAGCAGGGCGATATGACCAAAAATATTTATCACCATATACATTTGAACATTTGCAATAACAATATAACTGACGATATAATTGACACTAGACAAAATACTTTACAACTCCACAACTTTATTAGTGCAAAAAACCCCATCAATGTATTTTCACTTAAACAAGCAGCTGTTTTATGTGCATTAAAGTTATATAAAATGTAACAGTGCAAATGCAAATTCTTTGCTGACATTTCCAGTGGAAACCGGGCGACATATCCTCAGCATGACCATGTATAATATCCACAAAACTTAAAACGAGGTTATACACACACAACACGGTAACATTATATTGAAGCGCAGTACGTATCACTCCGCGAGGCTCCGCCTACGATAGCCGTAATGCTCCGACAATCCATCAAGCAGTGCGGCTTCGTAGCTTAGCAAAGTTGTACTAAAACATTTAACAGATTTTCGAGCGCCGTGTACATAAAATGGTTTCGAGGTCAGTAAACACGACCAGAGTTCATACATAAGGCACACGGGATTATAAGGGGCTCTGTCGACTTTCAGAAAAATCAAAGGATTGATTTTAAGTGCGCCGTATTTTCCAAAAACACGGTAATAACGACGGCCCGCTAGCATGCTCTACCAAAAATAGTGCTTTGTTGTGTGTCTGACGGACGAAAGCTAAACCAGTTTTACCCATATTCTATCGCCATATTTCATTTTCCTATCGTTGCCCAAAATTACTCCGGTATTACCGTGAACGGTATGATATAGCCCAGCCCTAGTTCAGAGGGCATCCTAGAACAGAGCTGGCCCTTCTGATCAGCCTATTCAGTCTCTTCCTGTCCCCGGCAGAGATGCTGCCGCCCCAGCAGACCACACCATAAAAGATGGCTGAGGCCACCACAGAGTCATAGAAGGTCTTCAGGAGTGGGCCCTCCACTCCAGAAGACCTGAGTCTCTGCAGCAGGTACAGCCTGCTCTGCCCTTTCCTGTAGAGGGCGTCTGAGTTATGAGTCCAGTCCAGTTTGTTGTTCAGATGAACACCAAGGTACCTGTAGCTGTCCACAGCCTCGATGTCCATACCTTGGATGTTCAGTGGTTGCAGTGGAGGATGCTTGTGCCTGTGGAAGTCTACCACCAGCTCCTTGGTTTTACTAGTGTTGATCTGGAGGTAGTTCAGCTGGCACCAGTCCACAAAGTCTTGGGTCAGTCCTCTGTACTCCTTGTCGTCCCCATCAGTGATGAGGCCGACTATTGCAGAGTCATCAGAGAACTTCTGCAGGAAGCACTGGGTGGAATTGTGGGAGAAGTCTGCAGTGTAGATGGTGAAGAGGAACGGAGCCAGAACCGTTCCCTGTGGGCCCCCGTACTGCAGACGACCCTGTCCGACACACAGCCCTGAGTCCTCACATACTGTGGTCGGTCGGTGAGGTAGTCCAGGATCCAGGTAGTGAGGTGATGGTCCACTCCAGAGTTCTCCAGCTTGTCCTTCAGGACCGTGGGAAGAATGTTGTTGAAGGCACTGGAGAACTCAAAGAACATGATTCTCACAGTGCTTCCAGCGGTCTCCAGGTGAGCGAGGGAACGATGTAGGAGGTGAATGACGGCATCATCCGCTCCAATGCCAGGCTGGTAGGCAAACTGAAGTGATGAGCTTGTTAGGCGCCGAAGCTGAGCCAGGACCAGCCACTCCAGAGTCTTCATCAGGGGGGATGTCAGAGCCACACACAGGAGGTTTTCCAGAGCTGTGGGACTCTCCCCAGCCTCAGGCTCAGGTTGAAGAGGTGCTCCATCACCCCACACAGTTGGTCCGCGCAGGACCTGACGACCCTTGAGCTGATGCCATCTGGACCCGCAGCTTTCCTGGCTTTAATCCTCCGGAGTGAGTGTGCGTGTTTGTGTGTGTGTTTTTGTACGCGCGCGTGCTTGTGTTTACAGGGACAGATTACCAAAATAAAAGCTGGCTCATGGAATCATCCATCAGTGGGTGGAGGTAAACGCGCTGTGATGATCAGGTGGTTGGAGCAGGTGAGGGGCTGATGGCGGTGCTTACACTGAGCTCCAGCTGTTCCACATGTTCATCCAGCTGCTGCTGTGGGAGCTGCTGGTTGGGTGGAGGTTCAGGTGAAGTTGTGGACCAGTCTGTGCGCGATCTATTCTGGGCCACAGTGTGAATGTGGGACAGCTGCACACTGACCCCCCTCCCCCTGTTCAGAATCAGAGATCACGTGATCTCCTTCAGCCTCGACGTCGGTCCATGCCCCCGAGCCAAGGTGACATCGTGGGGTCGTTTAGAAATAGCTCACGGCTGCAGGCGTTTAAAGGGTGACGCTGAGCTGACTGTCAGCCGTGAACGCACGCATAACAGCCAAAAACACTCAGAGCAGGTCCCAGATCAGTTTGGTCTGGCTTTGGAGAGGGATCCCAGGGTCCAGGGTCAGGTATTAGAACTGATCCCAGGGTCCAGGGTCAGGTATTAGAACTGATCCCAGGGTCAGGTATTAGACGTGTGGGTCTATCCAGCAATCACAGCCAGTTCAGTTCATTTTTAATCTTTCATGATTTATTTGTCAGAACTCAGTTTAATGGAACAAGATGTCATTTTTTTTGTTCGTGTTTTTTTGATGTAGTGAAAATACTACAGTTACTTTACAGTTACTACAGTTACTTTAGGTACTTTTCCCTTGTGATGAGGTAAAAGGATATCATCCTAAGGACAGGTCTGCAGTAAAAATGAGTCAAACACTGTGAGTGTCGTCAGGCAAACGCTCCTGAAGTCAAACTGCTGAAATGATGTTTCGGTGCTTTGTATCTGCAGGTCCTGATTATTGTTACTGTTGCTCATCATTTTCTACATGAACTGAATATTTACATAGAGGTCAAAGACAAAGCAGTAATCGGTCACGCCTCTGTTTGCTGACTCATTTCCTGATGTTTTATCAATGTTTTATGTGCAAAACTGAATTTATAAATGTCTGCTGGGAGTCACTCCACTGTTTTCCACAGAGGCCGTATTTGGACCCACAGCCAGATGTTAAGAACCTTTATGTCTAACTGTTGTTTCTGTCTGTGTGGCTGCAGATACACAAAGATCGGCTATGCAGGAAACACCGAGCCACAGTTCATCATGCCGTCCTGTAAGCATCTCACAGCAACGACGGACAGACAGTTAAGGTTAAGTTAGGTTCACTTTCTGTTTCTAAAGCTCAAAGTGAACCTAACTCTGCGTCTTCATCAGTTCTTCCACATAAGTATAAAAATATAAGTCTTTATCTAACCAGAGAAGCTTAAATCTAATCACATCTTTGAAATGACCAAACAAACAGTTTTAGGTTCAGAGCAGCCCTCTGATAGGCTGCAGCCTCTCTAAACTGGGTAAATGTTTGATAAAAATGGATGAATGGTAGTTCAAGGCTTTGTCAGTAGAAGGTGTGAATGAGTACACCACATTATCCACAGCATAGTAATGAATAGAGCCGCTGTTAGTCAGTGATACCAGGTTATTTGAGAACCAGGTGAATAGGTCAGAGCCAAGTACTGACCCCTGTGGAACACCTTTTGTCCCAGTTCTCCAAATAAGATAACTGTGACATGAGTTCCAAGTCAGAACCAACCAGTCTAAAGCTGCATACACACTGAAAGGTATTCTCAGTAACGAGTGAACCATCTTTGGCCACTTCAAGCGCACGTGGATGAAGAAAGGGCCG